>NC_135787.1:56447500-56620000 GCF_051106095.1 Pogona vitticeps | reverse complement strand
TCATTCCTTCCTTTCTTTCCAATTGATTCCCCTCAGATGGCTGAGGGGACGGCTCACTCTCTCCTTCTCCCACTGCCTTTCTCTCACACCAACCCCTCCCCCAATGAGCTATCGTGGCGCAGTGGTTAAAACACTGTACTGCAGCTAAAACTGTGCTCACAACCTGGGGTTCAAATCCCAGGTAGCTGGCTCAAGGTTGACTCAGCCTTCCATCCTTCCGAGGTCGGTAAAATGAGTACCCAGCTTGCTGGGGGGGCAATGTGTAGCCTGTATAATTAAATTGTAAACCGCCCGGAGAGTGCTTGTAGCGCTATGGGGCGGTGTATAAGTCCAATAAATAAATAAATATAAATAAATAAATATCAAGATAGAGCTGGGGAATTGAACCTAGGTCTCCTGAGTCTTAGTCCATTATTCTACCCAATATACCACACTGGGTATTCCAAATCCCTGCCAGACTATTGGCTGCAGTCCTGATCCCAGTGATTACGAGCAATTACAGGCTCCCACTCCTGTGCTGAGAACTCCCGAAGCCCTCTCCAGGGCAAAACGGAGCCCTGGGGTGCCTTGGAACCTACAAAACAGAGGGATAGAAAGTATTTAAATAATAACAATCATGTCCCACCAAGTCAATTCTGACTTAAGGGAACACTTTTCAGTTTTCCAGGTAGAGAATACAATGGTGCCTCGCATTACGACGTTAATTCATTCCAGCGAAATCGCTGTAGAACGAAAATGTTGTAAAGCGAAAATAAAAAAGCCATTGAAACGCATTAAAACCTGGTTAATGCGTTCCAATTAAGGATGCCAAAGCTATGTACAGCCAGAGAATTGAACAACACCTTGAAAGTTCTGACACTCGCCGAGTGTGGCACGGCCTAAGACAAATCACTGGTCAGAGTAACAAAAACAGTCTGTGTAGCAGCAGTGATTTTTTGGCTGAGCAGTTAAATCAATTTTTCAGCCGTTTTGAGGTGGAAACAGGAACAACCATTATTCCAGCACCTACTGTCTATAATACATCACTAGAATCTACCATCAACAGACAACCACTAGTACTGCAGATTTCAGATGTGAGACGCGCTTTCCAGAATATTAATGTTCGAAAGGCAGCTGGACCAGATGGAATCATGGGACGAGTTATTAGGGGCTGTGCTGCAGAATTAGCTGGAGTTTTTACGGATATTTTCAATCTATCCTTGTTGCAGTGTTCAGTCCCCACTTGCCTGAAGACATCTATTATAGTGCCAGTCCCCAAGCAGTCAGCTGTGGTATCTCTCAATGATTACAGACCAGTAGCTTTAACATCTGTTGTTATGAAATGTTTTGAGAGATTGGTGCTGGATTACATTAAGGCTAGTCTTCCACCTTCTTTGGACCCATGGCAATTTGCATACAGGAAAAATAGATCTACTGATGATGCTGTGTCCATTGTACTCCATACTGTATTGAGCCACTTAGAACATCAGGGAACTTATGCGAGGCTGTTGTTTGTGGATTATAGCTCTGCTTTTAATACCATTCTACCAAATAGGTTGTTTTTAAAAATGATCAACCTGGGATTACCTCAGGAGATATGCATGTGGATAAAGGATTTTCTGACAGATAGGCCACAGTCAGTAAGGATGGGATCTCACCATTCTTCTACCCTGGTACTAAGTACAGGAGCTCCCCAGGGCTGCGTGCTAAGTCCCTTCCTCTATTCCCTGTACACACATGATTGCACCCCACTGTATAACACCAATGCAATTATTAAATTTGCGGATGATACGACAGTGGTGGGGCTCATAAATAAGAACAATGAGTCTGCTTATAGAAAGGAAGTACAAAGGTTGATACTTTGGTGTAAAGAAAATCATCTCACACTTAACATCAAAAAAACTAAAGAACTCATAATTGATTTTAGGAGGAAGAGATATGTACATTTACCACTGTACATAAACGGTGAGGAAGTGGAGAGAGTTGGTAGTTTTAAATTTCTGGGTACTTACATCTCAGAGGACCTCTCATGGACTATAAATGCCAACATGCTAATGAAGAAGGCACAGAAGAGGCTGTATTTCCTGAGAATGCTCGGCAAGCTAAATTTATCTCAGCATTTGCTTCTGTCATACTATCGTAGCACCATTGAGAGTGTCCTAACCTATGGCATTCTGGCATGGTTTGGGAGTAGCTCTGTAGCGGACAAAAAAGCTCTACAGAGAACCATTAAAATTGCCCAGAATATCATCGGGCTCCAGCTACCAACCCTGGATGACATCTTCACATCCCGCTGTCTAAGGAAATCACATAGCATCCTGAGAGACTCTTCCCATCCTGCTTATAACTTTTTTGAACTGTTACCATCTGGCAGAAGATATAGAACAATTAAGACTCGGACCACACGTTTTCTCAATAGTTTTTATCCCAGAGCTATAATTGCAATTAATAATGAGCTTAAAGACCACCAGTAGTGAATAATTAGTTGGACTGTGTAACTTGGCCTGCGGTGTAGATGTATGTATTTTTAGTGGGGGACTTTTAGTGGGTGGGGAGTGTTTGGGAATTTTATGTGTGTGCATGTGTCTGGTCTCTGGGTGTCTGTGAATTTCGTTGTATGTGTATATACTTACAATGACAATAAATTATTATTATTATTATTATTATTATTATTATTATTATTATTATTATTATTATTATTATTATTATTATTATTATTATTATTATTATTATTATTATTAAATTGGCTAAGAATTCACCGTCCAGCAAAGATCCTCCATAGGGGCGGCCATTTTCGGGTGCCTGCGCAGAGAAAAATGGCTCCTAAACACAGCAGGGAGCCATTTTGAGCACCTGGTGGCCATTCTGAAAACCTGACGATCAGCTGTTTTGATCGTCGGGAAGCGAAAATCGGTTCCCGAAACAGGGAACCGATCATCGCGCTGTGAAATTTCCCCATTCAAAACATCGTTTTTCAATCGCTTCTGCGATTGCACAACCCTCGTCATAATGCGGATTCGTCGTTAAACGGAGCGCCCGTCTTGTGAGGCACCACTGTACTAAGAAGTGGTTTACCACTCCCTTTTTCTGGGGGTGTCCTAGGATTGTGCAGCTGCCAGGTTGCAGGCTGGCTCTATTCACAGTGGGGAATAGAACTCCTAACCTCTGGTTTTGAAAATAGATACCTAATCCACTAAGCTATCCAGCCAGCTAGAAAGCAGGTAAATAAATAAAATAAAATTTTAATGTGTATTTTGGACATTATTTTTAATAAGTAATTTGTTATCTTTATAGTCGTAGAACTTAGGAAAATAGTTCACTAACATTACACTTGAAATTTTTAAAAGTATCTCTTTGCTTTCACATTCTTCCACAGTAATAAAAATAGTAACCTTTCAGTTCTTTTTTTTTTAATCTAAAATTACAAGCTGCTCTAGTCAGCTTCTGTTTACCTGATTGGTATTTCATTGCCAACAACAGAGCCCAAGGTACAACACAAGTCATTGTTTAATCATGTGATATTCCTCAACCATCATTTAGTGAGGCCACACCCCATGACTATAAAAGCAACTGAACCCATTACAGTATCACTACAAAAAAGAGTGAAACTCTCATCAACTTATAATCATGACAGACCTTAGTTGTACCTGCATTATTGAAGGCATTTATTGCCAGTAACTAGTTATTTGTAATTAACTAGTTACTTCATCCACAGAGGAAAATAGACATCTAGCAAACATCAGGATAAAGCTGTTGTATTAATAAAGACTTATTACCTTGTGTATTCATAAAGTGCTGGTACAATGCTACTGTACTGTCTTCTAATAGCCAGTAAAGCACCGATATAGCCGCATAATATTAACAACTCATTTCTAAATCTGAAAATAGATAGGAAACGGTATTGATAAAAATTTGTTCCCATTATTACTGTGCAAAAACATCAGTCATACATACAGAGAATAACAGCCAGCTTTTCAAATATATCTCTCAAACTCAGTAACCAGAAAGTGTTTCCTTCAGAAGACAGATAAAGATATATACGGAAGAACAGTGCTAAAATATTTTCTTTTAAAAAATCCAAAAAACCAGAACTGGTAACTTCAAACTGGTCAAAGAGGGGTTAGCATTATCAGATCACAAAAGATATTTCCACTATTTTATAGTCAGCAAAATAGAATGTATCAATTTGGTATTTCTAAAATGTGCAGTTTTAATAACACTTAGAAACTGTAGAAAAGAACTGTTTTAGTGGTCGATTCTATTAGTTTCGTGAAGATCTGATCAACAAAATAAAATACTGCACTAGTCAACTGCTACTTCTGTAAAGAAAATAAGTTGTTTTTCATTTGCATTTTAAATATTTTTATTTAAAGCTGCACTGTGTTCATCCTGTCACATTTTTATTTATATTCAGTTTTATTATTCTGAAGCAATATAAGAATTAGTAACTACTGAAGGTATGCAAACAGAATAGAGTACAGTGGTGCCTCGCATAGCGAGGTTAATCCGTTCCAGATTAACCTTCGCTATGCTGAAGCATCGTTGAACGGATCAAAAAAACCAACTGGAACACATTAAACATCGTTTAATGCGTTCCAAATGGGCCAAATACTCACCGTTCAACGAAGCTTCGTAATGGCCGGCAGCCATTTTCGCGCCCTCGCCTCGCTTAACGAGGGTGCGAAAACGCTGCGCGCGGCCATTTTGGGCCATTTCCGGGCTTCCGGCGGCCATTTTGGCCGCCGAACAGCTGATCGTCGGGCTTCGTTTTGCGAAGATCGGTAAGCGAAACGCTTACCGGTCTTCGCAAAGCGAATTGTGCCCTATAGGAAAAACGTTAAGCGATCGCATTAGCGATCCGAAAAAACGGATCGCTATGCAATTTCATCGTTATGCGATGCGCTCGTTAAGCGAGGCACCACTGTATTAACAAAAAAGCTAAGATTCTATTTTCCTACATATCAAAAAAACATACTTACTCACTACATTTATGAAGCAGCAATTTTTCTGTACGTATATAGCTTAAAAGATCAAGAAATGGGCAGACTGAGTCCAGGGTCCAATCTGACCTGTTGATTTGTTCTGTGGAATTTAATGAGAAAGGACAAATAAACACAGTGAAGGATGAAACAATGAAGGAGGAAGTATATATTTATAATTTAGACTGTACCTTTGACATACTGAATTCCTATAGGAAGTGCTTTTTCTGGTTCTATAGTTAGCAAATAATATTTTATTGATTCAAAAATATTTTCTTCTGTTTGAGCTCTTTCTGCTAATTGCATACATTCTTCTACATCTGGTAGGCTGCACTGAAAAGTAAAACATAAAAAGGAACAAGTAACAGCATTTATGAAGTTATTTGTATGAGAAGGGGCAGAATCAGCATTTCCCAAAGGAGTTGATCAACTATAGCCCATGGGCCACATCTGGCATGCCTTGCCATTTTATCCGGCCTGTTCTCTTCAGCCCATGTGCGCATGTGGGGGCATGTGTGTGTGTGTGTGCATGTGCGCATGCATCTGTGTGGGTATGGGGTGGGTGGGTGGTGCATGCAAGAGGGTTCATGTGTATATTCTTGTGGGGGGATGGGCAGGTGTGTATGCATGCAAGTGTCCATGCAGGGGCCAAGCAAGTGGCCACAAGTACACATGTGCGTGCACACACATTCCTGTTCCTTCGGCCTTCAAAAATGTTGAAAATATCTGGTGTGGTCCTTACGGTCAAAAGTTTGGAGTGAGCATGGAGAAGTCTGATTTTTTTGTTGTTGTTACTCAAGAGCTTGAATGCATAATGCAAGAAGTGCAAATGTTCATTACTGAAAAAGAACAGACATGTGCATTTCTTATGTTTAGTCTATGGTGTCATAGATATCCGGATCAGTTTTAAAACCTGCACTGCGTATGTAGGGAGAACTAAATACTAAATAGCAGCAGTGTGAGGCATTCACATCAAGTTTTTATTCTGTGTAGATCCCTCTTTCATTGGCTACATCATGTGCCTATGCATTTGAGCTGAAGAAAAGACAGAAAAAAGAGGGCTTTATACTACTCTGCACACATATAACCAGACTATGCTCACCTAATATATATTTAGCTGCACAAAACTAAATATATATTATCACTTGCATCAGGGAACAGTAATCCCTTTATTTTGAGAGTATAAATCTACTTTTTCTGGTGATGTTATTATCTTAAAACTGTAATAAGGCCATAGGTTGAGAGTTCAGTTGTGCATACCAAGCTTCACTTATTTATATAAAAATTTTCCATTCTCTTCTACAAGAACAAAATTATTGGAAATCCCAGTGGGAGGTATCTGTTTGTCCCTGTATATATAGTGAACTATGAAGAGTCAGTAATGAAATATTATTAAAATGTATTTTTAATTTAAAAAGAAGTGTATTTTTAATTTAAAATGTGTTTAAAGAAGTCATACCTCATTGTAAACAAGAGAAAGAAAACTACATTCTAATTTTTATGTTAGCGATACATTTTAACAATGTTAAAATTTTGCTTCTCCACAGGCTTTACTAGCAAACATTAAAAGCAGGGACTGAATGAAAGGATAGCTGGCACCACCTGGCACCAATAAGAATGTTGTAAATGTATCCAGGAGTTACACCAAATGCCGCATTAAATATGGAGCAAATGAGGAGGCATTGTTTGTTTTGTTTTGGGTTTTTTGCATGTATGTAAATGCATGTGGCCTGGTAATGGGTGATGCCCACTAAACATCGGTTGTTTTCTGCAGAATTCACCTTATGTACCAGTGGTTGTCATACATTTTTTCATATCTCATGTGGGACAGAATTGGGGGAGAAATAGCTGCAGGAAAAGTTTGGCCTGCAAGTGGAAAGATTTAAGTAAGCCTTCCTTACATGCTATATTAATATATTTTAACTCTAATGGCAAGATCTGTGTACAGTAGGACCTCTGTATCTGCGGAGCCAGCCTCAGCTGTTTCAGCTGTAATCCAACCTGCACTGTGCACAAGTACAGAACAGTGCACAGTGTATGCACTGTAGTATACTTTTATGCACAGTGCAGGTTGGGCTACAGCTGAAACAGCTGATGCTGACTCTGCAGCAAGCCCAGTTACCTCCTCACCTTTCCCCTTTCACCTTTGCCTCTTACTCTCTTTAATAGACTATCCTCAGGTTCATACATCTGCAAAAGGGAGGGCTTGGAACCAATCCCCTGTGGATATGAGGGTCCTACTGTACTAATGTATCCAACACCAACCAAAATAGGAGCTTCTTCTCCCTGGCCCACTCCTGCTGCAGCCACCGAAGGCTGCAGCAGGAATAGGGCAAGGAGACCTGAATCCTTATTCTAGTGGACCTGAATCCTCCAGAGCAGGTTTTTGAGTGAATGGGGAGGGTGCTAAAGCAAGGCAAGGTGTTGCTGGTCTTGGTAAATATAAAATATAAATAGATAAATATAAAAGATAAATATAAAACCTCTTCTGTTACATAAATGGTTAAGAGACCACTGGCCTCTCAAGCATACCTTTTCATGAAGGTCATTTATCTCTGTTGTGCAACCAGGATAGAAAGCACAAAGCTTTACTAATAGCAGTTCATTACTGGGAATCATCATGAGAAGATCAGCTGCTAAATCCCTGTAAAAGAAGAACAGCTCACAATCATTTAGTAATTTATAGAAGTGGAGAAACAAGGCCAGAATTAAGAATGCATGTTTTGGATCTGATTGATGCTATAAGTAAGGTGAAAAAACACAGATGGATTGGATAGTTCTGAGAGAAAATGGCAACATGGATAAATATTGAGTAGTGAAAGAAGAGAGCTTTAATGCGGTTGTCTCTCATCTATAGACCAATTCAAATTATTATCTAAACAAGAGTTGGGAACTTACAGTCAGTCCTCCAGACAATGATGGGCTCCAGTTCCCCAAAGTCTCAACCACCATGGTTAGTGGGCAAGGTGCTAGGATTTGGGAGTCCAACAATATCTGAATGACAACAGGGTATTTATTCCTGACCTAAACTAGTTTGCAGGATCAGGAATGTGGCACTATGAATCTTGGGTTCACATATATTCCTACCTACAAACAAGATAGGAAAATGAAACCTTCCATTTTGGAAGAAATTACAGTTCCGTGCTATATCTGTGTGGACGCAGTTGGTTAACTGTTGCTGGTATATTGAAAATTAGTTAGCTAATCAAAAATCTAAAAGCATAATTTGATCCTGCTTTGACCAGTTTTAACTAGGGTTGATTAGAACAACTCACAGTTCCCTCACTTTAGTTAGAACATAGTTTGTTCTAGTGTTTTCCCCCTCCTTTTTGATATACAGAAGAAGAGGAAAGTGCAAGCCCAAGACTTACTGAATCTCACTCCAGATTACTTTATTTAACTTAAAATTTACAAATTTTGGTTGGTCCTAAGGAAAATATTGCCCAGATGTGAATTCTGGTCTGAACTGAACCACTGTCATATTGCTCATACCACAGAATAGTAGCTAAAGGAATAAGTACTCTTATGTAGTTCGATATGCTTTGCTGTGATTATCATAAACATCAGTTTTTTTAAAAAAAAAAAACAACATTAACTCTAGTAGATTCACCATTCAAGATTGGAAGCACACTTTTTATTGGATTTTTCTTGAAAGCAAGTACTGATGAATTATTTCAATGATTACCAAGGTAGCTTTTTATACTACGTGTAAAATAAGTCTTCGTAGCTCTGAAGCCATTTACCTTGTGTTTCCCAAAATGCTGTTACTAACAAACTGTTTTAATCCATTGTAGGTGCTGCACATAAGTGAGCCTAGACTACTTAAGCATAGCAAATTGTTAGCAAAGTTGATGTAAAGCACTGCAGTCTGAATAAATTCATCTTTCAGCATTAAGTATTAGGGAAGATGTATGCACACACATAATGGGAATGCCCACATAGACCTATTTTATTCCACTACAGAGTATTGAATGAGGAAGTCCTATATATTCACATCAGAGTCAAACATACAGAAAGAACCTAAGGGTTATAAATAGTAGCAGCTTTGTGTATTGGCTAGTGGTCTTCACAGGTAATATATTACAAACTGGAAGTTTGTTTACAAAAGGCTATTCTGCACCAATGCTCTTATGAACAACTGCCAAGCATACCCACTATTTTGTGCACATGGCATACCCATAAATAAATGTTCATTTAAAACCTGGGATCCTTCAGGTAAGAGAGCAGGAAACTTTAAAAACTGGATGCGAAAAGGCTCCTTTTTGTCCTGGTTATCTGAACCTAAATGTTTTGTGCCAATGCTATATTGTGAAGTTAGCACTGCTCCAAGTCTATCATAATAATTAGATTTTGGAATGATACAGCCATTACATCTCTACCTAAGGATTTACGTCTGAGTAAGGTAATTTTTAGAATCAAGCTATCAGACTGCAGGCTTCATCCTTCACGGAGGCACAGGTTAACTGTGATAGGAAATGCTATGCCTTATTCCTCTTTGGTATCAGAGCTTGAGTAATCTGCACCATTCATTTTAAAATATCCTTTTAAGGCTTTTTGTCATAAAAAATATTCTGTTCTATTAAAAAAGCCAACACAGTGCCCAAAATTTTATTTTTATTCTAACTACAAAGAACATGTTTGCAGAGGACTGATGAGAAACTCTTCCTCTAGGAAAAGGAAAGTACCTGTATCCAAGTGATGGAAAGCTAAAACAAAAATATTTCAAAACTGTAACAAACAGCATTTTAATATTAACATATACAAGGCAGAACATTTGATAAAAATAAGCTAGAAAAGAAACACAAAAAAAACAATTTCCTACCCCAGTACATTAGTTTCACCATGCAAAGACTACTGATTGGTTCTACTACAAAACATGCAACTGCAACTGTAAGTTTCATATGTCAGGGAAGTCCTGAATCTTCGAAGAGAAGAAAACTATGCTATTAAAACTAAGCATGCATCAGATCTAAATCATGATATTCTCAAGACATTAAGAGATATCTAGGTACATAATGTCTCCAGTTCAGAAGCAAACTTGCTAAAACCATTGTATTCTTACACAGAAGGTAACAAAGACAAAAGCTGTGAGTGCTGGCAAAATGTGTTCCTTCACCAAATAAGTTACAGTTATAGGTCCGTTTGAATCAATAAAATTTATGTAGGAGTTGACTTACCAAATCGCCATTGATTCAATGGGCCTACTCAAGTGCGATATACTACACTAAACAACTATATTTTGGCCAGTGTTTCTAATATGTTTCCTTCTGTTGCTAAAAGGCTCTTTGATTAATCAGAAAAGAGAGGGAACTGATTTGATTGATTGATTTAATTTTTAACCTGCCTTTCTCTTCTAGTGGGGACTCAAACTGGCAAACAAAAATATTTAAAATCCACAAGTAGAAACATAACACAAAAGATTTTAAACTATAATATAAAAATATTGTAAAACATTTTTAAAACTGTAAATCAGATTTTAGAAGACATCCTCATCTCAACTGCTTTCTAACTCTCCAAAGGCTTGCTAAAGAGGTAGGGTTTGATAATCCTACATTATGAAACTCTTTTCCTCGGGAGATCTACACCTCCTGAGGAAAAGAGTTTCATAATCTGGGAGCAGCCACAGAAAAAGCCCTCTCTCAAGTCCTCACCAGATGCATTTATGAAAATTGTGTAACTGAGAGATGCCACTCCCCTGAGGATCTTAATATTTGTCAGGCTCATACAGGGCAATATGTTTCAGATAGCCTGGATCTGAGCTGTGAAAACCTTTAAAAGTTATGACTAGGACTTTGAATTCTACTCAGAAATAAACTAGCAGCCGGTGAAACTGCTGTAGGGGGGGGGGGGGTTGTTACGCAATCCCAGTAACCAAACCCAATCAACAATCCAGCTGCAGCATTTTGGATCAGTTGAAGTTTCCAGTGTCTTCAGCGCTCATTGCAATAATCAAAATGGGAGGTAACCAAAGTTAGTGTCACCATACTAAGTCAGCCTCTCAAGGATTTTAGGAAAATGCTCCTCCTTGATGCTCCTCCATTTGTTTCTGTGGGTTGAAGTACTCTATGGAATAATGTGGGATATGTCACAAGAAATGGCAGGTGGCAAATGGGTTGGAAATCAGCCTGCCGATTTCTGCTTTAAGCAGGGGGTTGGACTCGATAGCCTTATAGGCCCCTTCCAACTCATTTATTCTGTGATTCTATGATCTCCCATTTCAATGGCAGAAACACTGGCTGGACAGAACAGTCTGAAAAGGGTCTTCAATTAGATAAGAATGTGGGAGACATGCTGGATCAGAAGAAAGGTCTACTTAATCAAATACTCTGTTCCTCCATCAGCGTACTAGCCATCTTCCTGCTCATGTTCCCCTAGGAACTGGTAAACAAACACACGTCCTCTGGTCTTGTCTATATAGAGGCATCACAACTAAGAGTCAAACAATAACATCTCCATCCATAAAATCTGATTAATTCTCTTTTAAAGCAATCTAAACTGGTGGGCAGCATTAGTACTTTATAGTGAATTCAACAGTTGAATTAAAATCAACCATATACCATCCTGAACACCCCTATTGTGTCTAATTTTGAAAGCTAATCAGAGTTGGGTCCAATTATTTCTTGGCTGGGGAACCACCAGGAAGCCCATACCAAGGATCTCAAATGGCAGCTTGTAAAGAATCAGGCTTGAAACTCTTGAGAGCTGTTAATAGAATTGATAATACAGTACTGGGCTAGATATAGACTAGCTATATGCTGATCTCACCACGGTCATATATGATAGAACAGGGAGAAGGACAGGGAAAAGAAGAGAGAAGAAGATTGCTGTCAAGTCAATTCTGACTTATGACAATCTTTTTCAAGATGTAGAGTGCTCAGAAGTGGTCTACTCTTCCCTTCTTCTGGGAGCTACCTCAGTTTGCCCAAGGCCACGTGGGCTGGCTCTTTGGGGATGCACATGGGAAACTGACCTTCCAACTTCTTGAATGGCATGGAATAACATACTACTGAGAAGGGGTCTTTTTAATTTGTGCAAGCTTTATGTTTTCCTCATTGACTCTTGACAATTAAGCCACAGAAATGGTACAAATTCTAAATGACGTTACATGGAAAAACTCAACACAGGTTGTCCTGTGCACACTGGTGCTCCATGCTTTTGGAGTCACACAACCATTTTCTTTAGAAGCACGCTTAACCCATCAAGCATTGTTGTGGATAGATATTAATTCAGGTTTAAAGGACTTAAATGTATTCTGTGTTATCGTACTAATTAGAACTGAGAAAGCATAATCACTAGAAAGGTAAGAGCACACAGACATGATCCTTATATACTTCAAGTGGAATACAAACCCTGGAAATCTCTTCTTTAAAAATCTCTCATTGCATACTAAAACTCCTTGTTATTTCACTAATATTGAAAGGATTGATTCCAAACAAATAAAGATTGCTATTTACATTCTTTCTGCTTATTCTATACAGTATCCCTCTGATCCAAGGATACTGCCATTTGTTCATAACATGTCTAACATGCTAGTGGAGCATACGTTCAACTCTTGATTTATGCCTTCTAGCTTGAAAAAAATCCAAGTTCTTTAAAGCCAGCTTTGAAGGTCTGAAATGTCTATGCTCTATTACAATGTCTATGGTTTGCTAGGGAGAAAATTCTTTGGAGGAAGAAATTCTTACCATGTTGTTACAGTCATACATTTTCTTGCTAGTAACTCTAGTGCATAATGAGTTGCTTGGGCTGCACATTCTCCTAAGACAGTACCCACACTGACTGCCAACTCCAGTTCATTTCCACGAATCAGGTTTGCCATGGCAAGCTTGCTCAATAAGAAAATCATATCATTAAGCATCACAAGCACCAAGGGTTTATTCACACCATCATGATGACATTTATTTTCAAAACTGTTAAGATGCAACAAAAACACACATTACTGAATCAGACTCAAAGGGCAACTTTGCACACTGTGGTAAGCCAAGAACTATATTAACTCTAATATAGTTCTAATATTGTTGCTGCGCTGAAAACTGCATGGTAGAAAACCACATAAACCATGTCTTCACTGCAGTCCTTCTGGTATGTTTCTCTCCTGTTCTTCTTTCAGCGTAGGCAGTGCAGGACATAAGTCAGGGACAAATCCTGTGATAAGTTCAGATATCCTGACAAGCAACAGCTTAAACAAGCCAGAGTTTGTAAACCAACAACAAATAATGTGTTCAGATTATGGTTTGTGGCTAGTTTACTAGCTATGGCTTGTTGGGACAGATGGGCTTGTCCATAACAAACCATGTCATGATTTCTTGAAATCTAGCTTGTTGTGATGTGTGAGCAAATTTCTTATTCATATGGGTATTATGTTGTGTCATCAAACTGGAAATGTCTTACAGTGGCCTAATAAGGGTTTCAAGGTAAGTGAGATATTTGAGTGGTTTTACCAGTTCCACACCCCCAATGAGTTTCCATGGCTGAGCAAATATCACACCGAGTACCACATTGTTCTGGTTATGTTTCCTAAAACAGTTTGCACAGCTGGCTAACTATTTAGTCAACCAGTCATAAACCACAATCTGATCACTGTGGTTGTTATGTTTTGCCTGCTTTGCTTCACATAATAAACAATATTTTGTCCATTATCTAGCAAACTACAAGAACTATAAGTATTTTTTTAAAATAAAGTGATACCTAGAGCTAAGCTACTGGTGATTTCTGAAAATTTAATTACTCAACCAACTTTCTTAAGAAAAGCAATCATGGTGTAATAAACACCACAACCAATGAGGGAAAGCAGTTGTGAGCTTTATAAATGTCCAAATTAAATGTAACTCATGTTCTGCCCTCACTTGAATACCAAAGATAGGCGAGAATGTTCACTTCCTGCACCTATGTCTTCAATGTAACATGTAAAGCTACAAGATGTATGACAGGACTCACTTGTTTATCTAAGGAGATATGACTGCTCTGCTTTTCAAGAACCTTGGAAATGTTGATTACTTGATAGTTCTTGGTGTTTTCAAAGCAGTAGGTAGTGTTCACCAGACCTCTAAATGATTACTCTCCCCTAAGGTAGGATCCCCCACACTTTAAGACAGGGAAAAGGCCAAATACATGATCTATTGACAGAGTGTATGCTCCTTCCAGTTTCTTCCACTCATCCTCAGACCCGTAGTGTTATACTAGTATTTAAACAAAGGCATAGATGACAACTAAACTAGTCATTATAACATACACACACATATAGTTATATATGACAAATACTGTTTCTTCAGGGTAGGATGAGGAAAGCAATGGGGGAAAACCCCCATTTTTTTTCTAAGAATCTTGGCAGAAATCACCATACTTTGTATTTCCTTCACCATCAAAGACAAAGGGCAAGTTTTAGAGTCACTTGCATGTTTGGGTCCAACTAAGTAAGAAGCTACCTTTAGGCTGCTCTTGCTAGGTCTGCTTGTTCACCACCAAAAGTAAACATGGCAATGAAAGGTATTGCTCCCCATCAGAAGGTGAAGTTTAACTACTGACATGTAATTGGGCACTTTATCTGTGTCAGAGGAAGTTTTAAAGAAAATGGAATTGTAGAGATTCCTCGCAAAAACAGTAATTTCTTGAAATGATTAACATGGATTTGTAGCATTTGGGGGGCCGTTTCACTTTCAAGACAGCTAGTAAATAAAAATGTATCCAAAAAGGAATTTCTCCATTAAACTTGTATTCCTGGACTTTGAGCTATGCTCTTTTCACCACCTTTATTGGCTATTGCTTGCAGGGGCAGCAAAATTAATCATATGCCTTGTAGCTTTACATATTACAAGAGAAGAAAAGGAGAAAGAAATGGCTTTCAGTAACATATGTGTTTCCTCTATATTGTGTGGTTCCTGCCACAGACTTTTTTATGCTCTTTCTCCATCTACACTCGCTAGTCACACTTGCTATTTTT
This sequence comes from Pogona vitticeps, assembly GCF_051106095.1. Lineage (NCBI taxonomy): Eukaryota > Metazoa > Chordata > Lepidosauria > Squamata > Agamidae > Pogona > Pogona vitticeps. The sequence goes on along the minus strand of NC_135787.1, from coordinate 56,605,102 downwards.
CAGACTGAAGGATACTCTAAAAAGCAAAGAAACTACAATAATGCTAGACAAAAAGAAACACTGGGAGTTTACAGCATTGCAATACACTAAACATGCTGACCTTCAGGGGTCTAGATATTCCTGGTATTGATATGGTAAAGTAGCAGAAATTTAAAAAAATCTCCAACTATTTTTTGAATATGTTGTTAAAGCTGTCAGAACATCTTCCATATGTTTTTAGTCTATATTCACTGAGATCAACATCTTGGATACGGCTTATTTATACATATTCTGCGTAGCAAAAATATTTTTAAAATGCTTTACCTCAATATTCTCAACAGCTAAGTGGCAACAAGCAGCCAGCACTGCACAGCCATCCTGAAAATAGCAATCAGCGAGTTCTTTACTGACTTGATGCAGAAGCCTAGAGAGGGAAAAGTTGTTTGAATTATATAAGTTAAACTATATTTCAGAGAACAGCCAAAGACATAATAGAAACACTATGAACTGGCTACTCCATGATATCATAAAGGTCCTTCCATCTATCTGCCAAAGTTTTTGTAAAATCTAGACCACAATTCATGGTCAAACTACATGTTAAAGGGAATGACTAACCTATTTCCCCTACTAGGGCAGGATTTCCTCATACATACATAATGCAACAATTTGACTTGTAAATTAAACCTATTAAGCATATTCTGCCTTTTGATCACAAAATACAATATGCTAAATCTAATATACATAGTTGAAAAAAATCAGAAGTAATGACAAATGACATTACCAGAAGCTACTGGTAATGGTGCGGCTAAAAAATATTGTAAGTAAGTAAGTAAGTAAGTAAGTAAATGAATAAATAAATAAATGAATAAATAAATAAATGAATGAATGAATAAATAAATAAATAAATAAATAAATAAATAAATAAATAAATAAATAAATAAATAAATAGACATATTTTACCAGCTCAGTGACCATATTCTGAAAAAAAAAACCTACAATAACAATACTGTCTGTTTTAACGCACAGACTATCAATAGCAGAGGGCGAAATATATATCTACTGCTCACCTCTCTTTGTGAGGGAAAGCATTCAATAAGCTATCGTTTAACCACAGTGAGCTTTATATCCAATGTCCTTCATGAACTAATGACTAGAAGGATTCTCTCAATCTATCCATTTCCCCCCAATTCATCCCTATATCTACAAAGAATAGAGGACTATTAATACGTTTTTGTATTAAACTTGCCAAGCATGATGATCTATACTATTATAAAGAGCCTTGTGGCACAGTGGTTAAAACGCTGTACTGCAAGCTAAAACTGTGCTCATGACCTGGGGTTCAAATCCCAGGTAGCCGGCTCAAGGTTGACTCAGCCTTCCATCCTTCCGAGGTCGGTAAAATGAGTACCCAGCTTGCTGGGGGGGCAATGTGTAGCCTGTATAATTAAAAATTGTAAACCGCCCGGAGAGTGCTTGTAGCGCTATGGGGCGGTATATAAGTCCAATAAATAAATAAATAAATAAATAAATAAAATAATAGCTTTATAGTTACTCATTTCACACGCTAGAAAGGTTATGCTCAAATCCTACAAGGTAGGTTTCAGCAGTATGTGGACCAAGAACTCCCAGAAGTACGAGCTGGATTTCGAAGGGGCAGAAGAACTAGAGACCAAACTGCTAACATGTGCTGGATTATGGAGAAAGCCAGAGAGTTCCAGAAAAACATCTACTTTTGCTTCATTGACTATGCAAAAGCGTTAGACTGTGTGGACCACAACAAACTATGGCAAGTTCATAAAGAAATGGAGTGCGTGACCACCTTATCTATCTTCTGAAAAAATTATATGTGGGACAGGAAGCAACAGTTAGAACTGGATATGGAACAACTGATTGGTTCAAAAATGGGAAAGGAGTATGACAAGGCTGTATATTGTCTCCCTGCTTATTTAACTTATATGCAGAATACATCATGCGAAAGGCTGGACTGCAGGAATCCCAAACTAGAATTAAGATTGCCAGAAGAAATATCAACAACCTCAGATATGCAGATGATACTACTCTGATGGCAGGAAGTGAGAAGGAATTAAAGAACCTCTTAATGAGAGTTAAAGAGGAAAGCACAAAAAATGGTCTGAAGCTCAACATCAAAAAAACCTAAGATCATGGTCCCATCACCTCCTGGCAAATAGAAGGGGAAGATATGGAGGCAGTGACAGATTTCACTTTCTTGGGCACCATGATCACTGCAGATCGTGACAGCAGTCACAAAATTTAAAGAGGCCTGCTTCTTGGGAGGAAAGCAATGACAAACCTCGACAGCATCTTAAAAAGCAGAGACTTCAGCTTGCCGACAAAGGTCTGCATAGTCAAAGCTATGGTTTTTCCAGTAGCGATGTATGGAAGTGAGAGCTGGACCATAAAGAAGGCTGATCGCCAAAGAATTGATGCTTTTGAATTGTGGTGGTGGAGGAGACTCTTGAGAGTCCCCTGGACTGCAAAGAGAACAAACCTAGCCATTTTGAAGGAAATCAACCCCGAGTGCTCACTGGAAGGACAGATCCTGAAGCTCAGGCTCCAGTACTTTGGCCATCTCATGAGAAGAGAAGACTCCCTGGAAAAGACCTTGATGTTAGGAAAGTGTGAGGGCAAGAAGAGGAGACGAGGACGACAGAGGACGAGATGGTTGGACAGTGTCATCGAAGCTACCAACATGAATTTGACCCAACTCCAGGAGGCAGCAGAAGACAGGAGGGCCTGGCGTGCTCTGGTCCATGGGGTCACGAAGAGTCGGATATGACTTAACGACTAAACAACAACATAGTTATATTATACAGAAATTACACTTTATATTTTTAAAGTGTACTTAGATTTGATCTCCTGATTTCTTTACCTTTCTGTTTCGTACATCTTCCTAATCAGATGCTGATGCTTGACTTTAAGCACCCAAAGAACGATCAAATTCCCATGTATCAGTTCTACTTATTTAAATTTAAATAATCCATGACAGATGAATCAGGATGAACTGAAGGTCTAGCTCACTTTGTTGACAACCACATTGCTTTTTTCCTCCTCTAACAACTTTGGCAGCCCCTAAGCAATACAAACTTAAGACAGTGAATAAAAGTGTAAAATGGTTAGTTTCATTACCCTAAATCAGTGTTTCTCAATCTTGGGCAACCCAGGTGTTCTTGAACTGCAGCTGCCAAAAACCTTGGCCAGCATAGCTGTTGGTGAAGGCTCTGGGGAACTGCAGTCCAAGAACACCTGGGTTACTCAAGATTGTGAACCACTGCTCTAAATGCCCAGGGACTGAAAAGGAGATGGGTTGGTTGTGGGTGCAGTCCATACTTATGTATGCAATCCTTTTTTTTTTAGTAACTCTGGAAGTATGGAAGTTTATAAAGTAATACACCACTTAACACCATCCCATTTAGAACTGTTTCATAATAACACATTTTTCAGCACCCTCTCCAGAGTCAGTCAGTCAGTCAGTCATTCTTTGGTTGTGGCAAATTGCCCCCCCCCCTTTCCCCACTTGCATTTTCTCTCTCAATACTCCTCCCCACTCTCTTGACTCCCTTTCACACACATTCTCCCAGACAGAACTTCACGGTCTATTCACACATACACATGCAAGGAGGCAGGGAACTGAGTGTTCCGTCAGCCCCTTTTCACTCACTGGTTCCTCTCCACACAGTAAAGGTAGCATGGGCACCAAGTGCATGGCTCAAGAGGAATGGCTCCTTTTCTCTTTCTCTTCTTTCCTTTTTTTACCCCTTTTCGCCCCCTCTCTCTTCAGTGTTTCTCTTTCCCTTCTTTCCCCCTTCTCCTACTCTACTGTCTTAGACTTGGAACCAGCTCAAATTTTCATTGCATTTTCACCTTACATACGTATAATAATATACGTTATATATATTATTATATATATGATAATGTGTATTATAATGACCCCGTCTACCTCTGTTTCAGTTACCATTCCATGTTCTAGGGAGGTATCCTGAGCACAAAGGGGGGTATTACTGTACCATTTTGTCAATAAAAATCAATTATTTCTGCAAAGCAAAATCTATAATTAGAAATATACAGTAAGAAAATCAGAAGAGCAGGTTTCAACGTTTAGCACAAATTATTCAATCTCAGTAGAAAATAATCACAATTTGCTGATACCCTATTTTTCAATTCATCACACAACAGATTTTAAAAAATGACAGCATATAAAAATAGCTTTTCTACATGACTCACTCATTGTAATCTTCCATGCTGGGTCCTTCATAATATGTTGATCCATTTGATGCTGAACACTGGAATGTTTGCATATTTCCTTCACATGCTGCCTAGAAACATTAAAATAACATCAACCAATACACACACACACGATTCTCTTAACAACATTATTGGAGGGGAGAAGATGAAACAAACTACTAAATTAGCCTGCGACTGAAATATGAAACTAATAAGAATGATTTCCGATTCCTACCTATGGAAAGAGCCAGGATTGATGTACTTACACTGCTCTATTATCTAAAATAAAATGTTACTTGCTGTAAAAACAAACATGTTTTGCCTTGTTATGCGTACAGGGTTTGTGGATTTGGACATGGACTCAGGTGAATACCATGACACATGACCCCAGATTTATCAGTGGTATTCCTCTTGCCACTTTTGGCGATTTTGCATTGTGGATATATTGTATACAGATTTCTACTGGCTGGCACGCTAAGTAATTGGTGTTAATTGACAGCTGCAGGGGAGGCATGCACTAGGTGTCGCAATCATACCTGTTAAGAAAAGTGAACATTTATGAAAGGTGGTATCAGCTGATTGTTTTGTGTGTTACCTGTCTTGAGAGGTTGTTTTATATATAAAAATGTGTGAGAGGGAAAGAGTTAACTAAGAGCTGTGTATTAGGGTTAGCACTGTTAGTTACAGCCAAATAAGGTCTGTTTCTTGACAAGCCCTATTCTTGTATTTAGCTGAATCTAGGTTTCTCAGTGTGGGAGGATGGTGGAATGGCAGCCATCTTGAAGGGTTCCTCAAGGAGTCTTCACACCAAGCAGGGCTTATATGGTTTGGTTTTCTCTTGCCAATGAAGGGCAGTTGTGGTTGGGGAATTCCTTGGCAGATAGGAAGGAGTAGATTCCCACTCCCATATCCATCTGGGGAGGATAACACTGCAGCCAGTTGTAGCCTGACTTTTGCCTGCTTACCCACCCTCACTGTTTTATTTTGATTGTGCAAATGTTGAGAATGGTATTGGTGCACCTCTCCCTTCCTTCATCACAGCATTCTCAGGGGCAGTTGGAGGTAAGAATATAGATAGTTTGGAGAAATGGAGGATCCCATGGGAATTGGATCCTCTCAGGTGGTGATCCCCTTCATGGGACTGGTGGTGGAGAGGCCCATTACACACACAGTTCTGGAGCCCTCTTTACTTCCACATGACAGGTGGGACCAATAACCAATGAAACTGTGGCCATTGTTTTCCCCAATTGTTCAGTGTTCTGCCATGGCTTTTAGCATCACTGCAACTTGGCTGACAAGAAGCTGTTAGTAGTGTCTTGTCAGTTCTTGTATAAAAGCAGGTAATTATATACAGTAACACCCCGCTTAGCGTTCAGGATGCATTCTAAGAATTCACCAAATCAGTGCTAAACAGGGTCATCTTATGCCATGAATTCCAGAGAACCAATCTATATGGAGTAGGTAGACTGGACCTCAGGTCTCCCAAAGGCCTGGTTTACCTCTGCACAGAGTTAAGTAGTCCAGGTCCCTAGTCTCCTGGAGGCTTGGTCTACCTCTTTAGGGAATCTAGGCCCCCACTGAGCATCACAAAATGGTTATCTGTGCACACACACTGTAATAAATCAGTGGTAAGCAGAAGAGTACTATACAAAGTATTACTGTATATGGAACACTGAAGAACAGTAGACATTTTTATTATATACTAAAGAAACTGATATGAAAACATTGTTCTTCTATTTTTGTTGCACCTAATCTTTGAACTTTTTTATTTATATATGTGTGAAAACTTTTTTGTTTGTTTACAAGCCCTCGATATGATTTTTACAGAGAGCACAATACCTGTAATTGATACAAATCAACAGGGACAATTTCTGAGAATATTGGAGGGTAACTAATGTGCATAATTAAAACTGGATTTTCAAAACATGCTTGCTGGTAATCACAAACACAGGATTCTGCAGATATGTGTTTTTGATCAGGATGGACATACAGTATATGTAGGGAACAGGAAAATCTAGACCTTGCTAGTTTCCTTTTTCTTTCTTTCAAAAATTTCTAAATTATTATTCTAAAAAACTAATATGTTATATTTGGCAAAAACAAAGACTTTTCTTCACTATACAAGTGTTCATTTTCTTATGTATGCTTGGAAATATTTGCTACCCTACAGCATTGGTTAAACAAGGCTTAGTTACCACAGTTAAGATCATCCCCACTGATAATACCTTTTGGTTTTCTACTGTATATAATGCATGCGTATACACACAGAGAACATCTATATAAAGAGATACCTGTGCTACTAGCAAAGCTTCTTTGAGCTGGCCTCTTGAAGTAAAAAATGCGACGAGTTTCTTCACATCACCTGTAGCTATGCAGTACGGAATAACATCATCATTTTCTTCCTGAATTAACTGGTCAGCTCTCCTAAAAATTGTCAGATATTTTATCTTATTTTTAAAATGTATAAGGTTGAATAATCAGACAATGGGGTATCAAGTTTTATAAAGTTCATTACACCTTCTAATCTATACAGAAGAGCAGGCCTCTCTGGAAGAGGAAGAAGAGCCAGGCGAGGAAGAGCTAAACTGAAGGAGCTCTTAGAACAGTGGCAAAATGTGCAGACTCAAGCACAGCAGTACTACCCGGACAAGACTCTGGCACATGACCTTTCAGACACATATGACGGAAGGATCATGTCCCCTTTCAGAGGGATGCTGAAAAGGCGGCAGAAGCAGATGACCATGGAGAGGTTCCTCACGAAGAGGCCAAGACAGGAAGAGGAACCTGCTGCTTCCACCAGTGGTGCCCAGTTGCCTTCTTCCTCCTCCTCCTAGACGACTTGAGGACAAGCCTTAAAGCCTTCTCCCAGTTGACCATCATTTGGGCCATTGCCAGAGAGACCCTCTGCAGCTCTGGGAACGTAAAAGACTACTGCTGTGATGTGGAGACAGTTCTGTCTGCCTCCAGTTTCCTGACTTAAAACAGTAGTCCTGGTGGTTTAGAGACTTCAGCCTCACTTGTTCACTTTAAAATGTGAAATGTAAAAAGTTTCTGTACTGTTGGTTTCTGTATGTTTACATGCCTTAAAAATGCACTTTCTGAAGAGTTTTGCACAACCCAAGGGCTGCTAGTGACTCTTTCTGTTCAGTTTCAGTGAAGGCAGATGTTCCTGCCTCATGTTTGCTGATTTTAAATGTTTTTCTATGATGTTTAAAAAGTTTTATAAAGTTCATTACACCTTCTAATTTGTACAGTTCTTCCAAAAGCATGGGTTTAAATAAAGCCCCAGTTGTTGTTGTTGTTATTATTATTATTCAAAAATAGATTGACTGGTATTATACAACAGATACAAGTTTTAACCAAAAACCTAAGTATCTGTTAAATATCAATGTAGTATGTATGCTGTTCCTAATATTGCCTTTTTTGTGTGTGACTCTCATGGTGTGATTTCTGAGATCTGCAACTGCTTATAATACTGTGTGAAGTTTCTTGCTATTATTCCTAAAGCACCAATGACAATGGGGACCACTGAAGTATATTTCATCCACAAGCAAGATGTTTGAATTGCCAGATCTCTGTGTTTTGTAAGTTTTTCCAATTCTTTATTTTCAACTGTGGCATCCCCTGGAATTGCAATGTTAATGATACAGAAATTTCATTCTGTTACTACTATGTCTGGTATGTTTTGATCAAGTTGTCTATCGGTTTGGATATGGAAATTCCACAAGATCTTGACTTCATCATTTTCTAGACCTTCTCTCCTGATGATGATTATTATAATGATCATTTTATAGATCATTGACTAAATTTGACTGTTAGTCCCAATTGAAGTAGGTCACTGACTAACTGAATGAGACTTAAATCAATCTTTTTGCAAGTTCTATTGCTTCCATGGGTCTACTCTAGTTAGGATTAACAACTGGGCTGGACCCATGTCTTAATCCTCAAGGGGCTTTGGGGGTCCCTGAGGATTGCACATAAGTAAAAATAAAAATTCAGTACAGTAAAACTTAGTCTGAGCATTATTTAACCATTATTTAACCATGTCAAGGGTGGGGTCAGACTCTCATCTCTTTCCCATAAGCAACGTTCAGCATTCCTGTGACAACCAAGTCTACCTAGCTTATCACTGTGGCCAGGATTTGCTAATTAGCAGCTTCAAAGTCCCATTCCTGTGTTCAGTAACCATTGTCACTTCATCTCTTATCTGTATTCTGTCCTGGAAATGAAACTCACTACCATGGAATAAATAAAGGAGACATATGTTTTTGTGGTCTGTGATGTGGGCGCATCCTGTGTTTGGTGTGGTCTGTGTTGTGGATGCATCCTGTCTTTGAGAAATTGAAGGTTTTCAGAACTTTTTTGCCAGCAAAAGTCAGGGTGTGCATTTGTTCTACTTTGTTGGTGGGGGGGGGCTGTTATGCCAATTTTTTTGTTAGCTGCAGAGGAAAGGTAGGGAGCTTAGCTTATGTTGAGGGGGGTGTTATGCCAATTTTATTTTTTGAGTTGCACAGGAAAGGTAGGGGGGTTTAGCTTGTGTTGAGGGGGGTGTTATGTCACTTGTTTGTCCAGGACAGTTTTGGCTAGGGGTGGGAAGGTGTGTGGGAAGGTGTGTGTGAAGTGGATGTGAAGCACTGCCTTTTGTTTTTGTAAATGTAGCAGCTGTGCTGACATGGGTCCCAAGAAGGCTGCTTCTGCAGAGGCTGGGAATATGATAAATGAGAAGAGTACTCTTGAGATGAAGAAGGAGATCTCAGGAAGCACGACGGAGGCATGCGAGTGATAGACCTTGCCAGAGAGTACCAGAGGAATCCATCCACCATCGGTACCATCCTTAAGATGAGGGAGAAGATCCTTGCAACAGATGTAGCCAAGGGACTCACCAGGATCGTGAAGAACCGGCCAGCTGTTCTGGAGGAGGTGGAGAAGTTGCTGCTCATCTGGATGCAAAAGAAGCAGCGTGCAGGGGACACAGTGACTGAGGCTGTTGTCTGCGAGAAGGCCAAGGCCTTGTACGCAGACCTCGTGCAGCAAGAGCCAGGAACCTCAGCCATGCCAGAAGACTTCAAGGCAAGGAGAGGCTGGTTTGAATGCTTCAAAACCAGATCTGGAATCCACTGTGTGGTCAGGCATGGAGAGGCTGACAGTTCTGATGTTCCTGAGGCTGAGGACTTTGCCACCGAGTTCCTGGAGGTCGTGACAACACAGGCCTACCTTCCACAGCAGATCTTCAACTGCGACGAGACTGGGCTGTCCACCCAGGAGCTGGTTGAACTGCAGGCAGAGGTTACAGAAGAGCAGGCCTCTCTGGAAGAAGAGCCAGGCGAGGAAGAGCTAAACTGAAGGAGCTCTTAGAACAGTGGCAAAATGTGCAGACTCAAGCACAGTGGTACCACCCGGACAAGGCTCTGGCACATGACCTTTCAGACACATATGACGGAAGGATCATGTCCCCTTTCAGAAGGATGCTGAAAAGGCGGCAGAAGCAGATGACCATGGAGAGGTTCCTCACGAAGAGGCCAAGACAGGAAGAGGAACCTGCTGCTTCCACCAGTGGTGCCCAGTTGCCTTCTTCCTCCTCCTCCTAGACGACTTGAGGACAAGCCTTAAAGCCTTCTCCCAGTTGACCATCATTTGGGCCATTGCCAGAGAGACCCTCTGCAGCTCTGGGAACGTAAAAGACTACTGCTGTGATGTGGAGACAGTTCTGTCTGCCTCCAGTTTCCTGACTTAAAACAGTAGTCCTGGTGGTTTAGAGACTTCAGCCTCAATTGTTCACTTTAAAATGTGAAATGTAAAAAGTTTCTGTACTGTTGGTTTCTGTATGTTTACATGCCTTAAAAATGCACTTTCTGAAGAGTTTTGCACAACCCAAGGGCTGCTAGTGACTCTTTCTGTTCAGTTTCAGTGAAGGCAGATGTTCCTGCCTCATGTTTGCTGATTTTTAAATATTTTTCTATGATGTTTAAAAAGTTAAAGTTTTTTGATTGAAATTTTTGAAATCACCTGCACAATATGTATTTAAAGAGCATTTAATAAACCCTCTGTAAACCAAATTTGACTTTGTTCTGACTTTTTTTGCCCACAGTAACACATTAATTAGATTTCAATGCATTCCTATGGGAAAACACATTTCTCAAGACGACATTAACCGCAGAACGAATTAAATTTGTCTTGCGAGGCACCACTGTAAGTAGTATTCAATAGTAAGTCACAACTAGCATTAGATTCATTGAATCTACTAACATTTATATCAGGTTTGTGCAACTTGCCATGGCTAATACAGGCTACCATATCTCATGCCATGGCTAATACTGTACAGGCTACCCATATCTTGGGTGAGTGAGCAGGTACATGACTGAGATGTACCCTGGCACCTTCTTGCAATGAAGACAGATAATGCCATCACATGAATAGAGGAGAATAACGCAACTTTACAAATAATATGTAACAAATTAGTGCAGAAGATAGTTTTATATCTTACCTCTGCATTAGCTTCTTCCAGTAATTCACAGATACCCCTGGAGCAACTGAGAGTGCTTTGTCCCACTAAAATACAAATACATTATATCTACTTATTTTTTCTCAATAAGGAAACATAAGCCATTCAATAGTTTTTTAAAACAGCCCTCCATCTTTTTATTTGTTCATATGTCTACAAGTGATGAGCTAGCACCATATATATGCAAACATCTTCTCATTAATTATAAACACTGCATTTTATCAAGCACTAATTTAACAGTTTACCTCTCCAAGTTCCACCATAAGTTCACAGTATCTTTCAATTTGCCCGAGTCTTAGATGTATCTCTGCTGCTTCTTTCAGCCTTTCCTGCTTACTAGGTGCACCAATACCACCTCCAAACTTAGACATCTTTACAGTTGTGAGTTCTTGGGCTTTGGACTGTAAGAAGAAAAATCACAATAAGCTGTTTTGCCATAATATAAGGTAAATATTGACAACTTTCTCCAGTATATGGTACCAATCTGTAAAAACCATCCTGTAAAAAGGAGCTGCTGTTACACTTGAACAGCCCCTCCCTCAGCAGAAATAATATAGCTATGATAATCAGAGAAGCAGCAAAGGCAGAAGTCAAAGCCTAGCTCAAGTACTGTATGTCTGCTGCCTTGTCCCAAAGCAGAAGTTCCCTGGTTAAATTCAACGTCCTGACAGTTGCCCTTGCTAGTTAGGGTCAGTTGTCTGAAAAAAGGAAATGCATGTCTTTACAAAAGAAAAACCATGCAAGATACAGTTAAGTATTACTGAAACCAGTGGCATGTGCCATCTATTTTAGCCAACATATTTCTGACCTGCAGAGATCATTCCACATTTTCCTTGTTTGTCATTTGTCGGGACATTTAAAAGCAAAACCCACTAGGAAAGCCCCTTTTAGAATAAGTACATATACTTCTCTCAGTGTACATTTATTCCGCTAGAAGTTTGTAATTCCCAAGGATTTAATGCTACTGATACATAATAAAATGTAAGAACAAAAATCCCCATCATCTTAAATTAACTGTTGTAATATATATATTATACAATATTCCAACAAAAAACACTTTCTGAGTTATGTGTTGTTGTAAAACAATCAACATGTATTAGTCTAACTGCACTAGCATTTTTATGTCTTACAATGTAAGTACTTTGCCAGGGTACTGGAAAAATAAACTTTGCTTTAATAGTCCTACACATCCAAAATGAGTGGAACAGATGTAACAATCAGGAATTGCAATACTCTGAAATGATAGCTCCCATTTGGAATAACCCATCTGGTACAGCTGAGGGATCATATACAATTTATAACTGCTGTACTTATTCTTCTGAGAAGTATAAACTAACTATAGACTAAATGAGGAACCAAGTCTGAAATTAACCATTTTAAGTAATTCCAGTGTCAAGGAAACAAAAATGGAAGAACTCTAATTAAGTGCCTCACAATAGATATAGATGGGCAACACTTGCACCCAAGAGCATCCTTCTCACATCTTCTTTGTTAAATTGTAACCAATGCTTGGTTTCTTGCCAAAGCACAGCTTTCCTTTTTGTAACTGCAGCCTTGTCTGAGGAAGCAGATGGCCAGAATTCCATTCCTTCCACAAACCACTGTACAGCAACCTGCACTAAGTGACTGTGGTGAACTGTTGCTAGTATGTCTTCACTGGCACCAATTTGCTGCAGAATATTTCATTTTATTTGGAACCAAGAGCTCTGATGTGACAGGAGAGAGACAATATGCACACTTAGAAGGCGGTTACATTGCTAAAACAAGCAAACACAACACTTTAAATTGGGGTTTGTCTGTTTTGAGTTGGTGTAAAAATGGATGAATACATGACATACATGTAAGTGAGGATTAATTTTGATAAAGAATCATGTTTTTTCGGAGAGTGTTTTTTACTCCTCTGCCAGAGGGCCATTTATTTTAAAGTGGATGATGAATCAATTCATTTACATTGATCCCATGTCCGTGTTAATTCTGAAGTAGCCCTCTCACTGGCTGACTCTCACAGCCACTTACCCCTGCTGTTGTTGTGTTAAAAGTGGGGGAGGGGGGAGAAGCCCAGCCACCAAGCAGCTTGCAGGAGCCCCCTGCCGCTTGCTCACTAGCCCGAATCTTCTTCCAGTCCCAGGTTGGGGAGTGTGCACGTGTTTTGTTTGTGCGTTTGCATTGTGTGTCAGTTGCTCATCACTGCCGGGCTCTCCTGTGTGCATCAGTGCTCACAAGGCACTGCTGTGCATGCAAAAGTTTTTCTAGCACTGCTCATCTCTTTCCTATTGCTCCTCCTTCCTCCAGGCGCACACACAAGCACGCCCAGCTGCCCACCTCTCTGAATTCCAGTCTTGGGTTGGAGAGAGAGTGCATGCATCTGGCAACAGCCTTGCTTCAGCAGCACCAGATATGTTTATTCCAAGGGAATGCAAACTGCAATTCAAACACCACATGACTCAGAACTAGAGAGAGGGGTATTCGTATACGAATATCCCTCCCACAGGTGCAGATAATGAGGGTCCGGCCCCCTGGGGCCAGACCGACCACTCATAATTCCGCCACTGCTATGAGCTCCACGGTGCCTTCGTATCACTCCGTTGCTCGTGATGGATTAGCCACTCCTGGCAGAAGGCGGGATGATGAGCCTCTCTGCTAGGTCACATAGCAGCTAATCAATCACAAGCAATGGAGCGATAGGAAGGCACCGTGGAGCTTGTGGCAGAATCGTGAGTGGTCGGTCTGGCCCCAGGGGGCTGGACTCTCATTATCTGCACTTGTGGGAGGATATTCATATACAATTACCCCCACCTCTACTCAGAACTGATCTAACTTGCATCCCCTTTACACCTATTCCAAACTACTGCTTTAATGTAAATGAGCCCTTAAGCTTACCATTCTAAATCTAACCAGATGTTTCATGTGCATAATCCCTTTGCAGTAATTCTGTGGAAGCAAGCTATCGTCCTGGCCTTTTATTACAGCAACAAGATCCCATAGGTTTTTACTGCCTCCTGGGGGCTGCAATAATAAGAATGCAATGATTAAATTAAATCTACAATGAAAATTAGATTACCCTCATTCAAAGCAAAAGTAAAAACAGGACAGTTCAACAGTAAATAAGCCAAGATTGAATCCAATTTAAAAAACAAAACATTTGGGACAGTTCTTGCATCCTCCTACAGAAATGTGCATGGGTAAATAATGTGATTTATCTAAACCATCCATGTGTATTGATTTGGGCCTAGTGGGAAATGTCCTGGCCCTAAGGGGTTTGCAATGTAAAATCCAATACAGGAGAGAAAACAATGGCATGAGGGGGGTGGACTGGGATAGATAGAGAGGAAAGTATGTATGTTTACTGTAACTTCAAACTGTTTAACAATGAAATATGAGTATTGGTAGGTTGTACCAAAATAGGGTTTTTGGAGAGTTTATAAAGTAGCATGAGAGATACCATCAGGCAGATATTTAAGAATCGTAATGTTAACTTAAAAATGTCTACAGCTGAAATTCACGTTTGCTGCAGTATATCATGGTTTGATGGCACAAACTGCAATATACAGTTGTCTATAAATATGGAATAGAAAAGGATGAGAAAGGTAAGGCAAATCATGTTTTCTCTTTATATATTTGTCAAGTGTTTAAATAGATACATGTCTTCATTAAAATTATCAATAACGGTGTACTCATAGCAAAATATATTTACTGTGTAAAGTAAGAATTCAGACTTTGTCAAGTAGAATAATAATAAGCTAATAATGGTAAACATTTTCCCCCATGGATATAAATGTAGTCTATATATACCAAAAACAATTAAAATTATGATAATCTATGTAAAGGCATTGAAAGAGGGGAAAAAATATGACACAAGAGAGAGAAGCCATATCCTTGAAAACAGGGTTAAAAAAAACTTTTCAGAAACAGTATTTGCCTAGTATTGTTTATTCATGTACAGTATATCTGTCGCTGAATATAGCTCTTCTGTGATTTCTATTGAATTATATTTAGCTTACTAGTTCCCAAACTGTTAGAGAAAAGTTATTTTTCATAAGCTGGCTATCATGCTGAAATGGAGCTCAGAATTTGGAAGTAATTAATTACTTGCAATTCCTTCTCCAATTCCAATCCAATTAATTCAAATGACTATGGTGTAACATTATGAGTTACATTATCATGATAGTGTAACAAGGGATAACACTGTTCCTTTGGTGTTGTAACTTTCAGTTCCTTGCATAATTTTAGATCTGTAGCCTCACCTAATGGTAAAACAGCATCCTCATATAGTTCAGGCGGTTTTGCTGCTGCCTCAAGTTCTGTTGTGGGTGATGAGGCAACAATTGGGATGGATGGAAAGAGAGTGTGCTTTTTGGCACACAGCACTGGCTTGTAGCATTCAGATATTTATTTTTTAAATAAAAAGTAACATTTGGGGTGCTTTTGAGAAAGGGGGAAAGAGTTGTCTTTTAAAAACTACAATAACTAACTACTTTGGTGTCTTGAAACTGTATACAATCTCTTTTTAAAAGTAGCAATGAATACTGAAATTATCTGCAACTAAGCTATGGGAGAGTTATGCTTTTAGAATATCATCTTACTCTTTCTCCCTTACAGGCGATGGATTCTGCATGCCATTACATTAAATCTTGTTAATTCTTTAAGCTCTGATTTAGAGGAATACAGACTTAAAAATAAAATATTTTAAATGATAATAAATAAATGCCAAAACCCCTCTTGCAGAGCTATGTCTGTGTTAACACTAGCAGTTTCAATTGCCTCAAACTAAGAAAAGACCATAGACTTTATTGCTTGCACAGCTCAGCACGTAAGTGATAATGTCTAAAGTGATTTTGTAATTTGAAGCAATTTCCATCCAGAAGTTCCACCATTAGTGTTGCAATTTTGGGCAATATACTGGACTGTAAAATGATTTTTTAAAAAACACTACAGTTTCTCTGCCTCATTAAGATTCTGTCTTACATAAAAAATAGTTTTTTTAAAATGGGGTCAGATCCGAACTAGTTTGCAGCAGCTGAAATCTACAGGCACAACTAACTTATCCCATTGATTTTAATGAAACCTATGTTAATCTAGACCTAACTTACTGAAATCCCTACTCTGTATGCCTACATCACATACACATATTATTTATTTGTACTCTACTTACTGATAAACATTCTGAGAACCACCTCAGTTTTCTCCCTCGAGGATTGCCACTCAGCTTGTCTACTTCCTGTTTAATATCTCTGGATACTTTGCCACAAAGCAAGGGAGGAGCACCAACCTCAGTGGCACGATCTATTAAAAATCAAGAGTTGTATCACTTTAAAACAAAAAATAAGAACAAAACCGCTACATGCCATAGCCTAACATACTGCACGGCAGGACCTGTATACACCATAGATCCTCTTCCCAACCTTGGGCTCCTAGACGTTCTTGGATTGCAACTCCCAGAAGCGCTTGCCAGGACAGCTGGTGGTGAAGGCTTCTGGAAGTTGCAGTCCAAGAACATCTGGGGACCCAAGGCTGGGAACCACTGTTCTAGCTCCTCTCTCCTTTGTATGGCACCCTGAAGATGTTTTGGACTACAATTCCCATCACCTTCACCAACCATAGCAAACATAGGGATGACAGGACCCATTACTTCAAATCTGGAGGGCACCACACTAGGGAAGAATGTGCTAGTTTTGGGGCTTTGCTAGCCATTTTATCTGCAGCTATACATTCTCCAGTAAGTTTTGTTTCCCCCCCAGATACTGTTCTGCTGGTTTGGACAATTACCCCAATATTTCCTGCAATTTAATTCTATCAGACTGATTTTCCATTGCAAAGTGAGTCCAAAGAGTGAGCACAAACTCTACGAATCAGGTTCAAAGCAGAAAAACACACAAGAGAATGTGCAGCTGAGTGTCAATGTCTATCAATACTGCATTATTACTGATGGAGTACACATTCCAATGTAACACTAGTCACATAAATTGCACAACTAGGCCTGTGAAGATTAACATGCATTAGCAGAAATGAACCACTGCAGTACTTTTTGATCTGATGGCTGGCACTATTTAGGATAGCCTATGAACATGTGATTACTGATTCATCTTCTCAAATTGTGTAAGAAATTGTATATCAAAGCATAGCAGTAAAATAGCATGGAAACCATAATGCATTCCAGCAGTACAGGGTGTTTGCACACAGAACTATCAATATGCATGCATCAATGTGCTATTTTATGGCACATATTTGTAAAGTGCTTAGGGGGTGTGTAAAAAGATTTGTGGAAAAACAAGGATATCAGACATTTCATAAACTTTCCATACATATAATAGAGTATTGGGGGGCAAAGGCAGAAATAAATAAAGGGACAGTTTGGTGTATCTTTAACATCAACTCTCATATATGCATATTTACTCACCAGTGTTTCCTATAATCTCATCCCATGGTCTGTCTGCCAGGATATTTATTTGAAGAGGATTTATTAGAGGGGTTAAAGACCAAAGTCTCACAGTGGAATCTCTAGAACAAGAGGCCATAGTAAAGGGATGACTAGGATGACAGGTCAATCCTAGAAAAAAGATATTTTAATCATTTTGTTTTTAATTTTTTCAATTACAAATTTTAGGTACAGTACATAAAATCTACTTAAAATATAATGAAACTTTTAAATATATTACCATAGACATCTGCACCATGATCATATACTGTATCCAGACAAGTTCCATCTCTTGTATCCCACACCTTGATTGTATAATCCCAGCTTCCCGAAATCAGTAAGTAAGGTATTTCAGTATTCCACAACAATCCCCGTACTGGTGCTTTATGTCCATTAAGAACATTTATACAAGCATCCTGTGTATAGTCCCATATCCGAACAGTGCTGTAAATAAGAAGTGAATTATCTGAACTGCAATATTTGACTACTGACAAGAACTCTTCACATCATAATGCTTGGTTGCACACACTTTCCTTTACTGTAAACCTAATACACAAATGACTGTGTGAAAAACTGGGACCATCTGCTCCAATGTAGTCACTCTTCACCACTGCAGGAACTCACAGAATTATACAAATTTCTGACTTATTTCAAAATGTAGAAATGTTAATAGCTGTGATGTGCATGCTTCAGCACTATGCAAATGAATATGAAGACTACTTTACAGTCTGTCCTTCTTCACCTTCTCCCATCACATTCTCCTCTGCTTTTTTTGACCATGATATTAGTATTTTTGTAGAACAATCATGTGCATAACTACTTGGAAGTAAGCTGCACAAATTTAAAAATGACAAATTTACTAGTATGTACACGTGCAGAAATGTAGTTGTATCTCCTGCACTCCAATGGAACAGGCATAAATGATCATACTAGATGTGAGACCTAATCTAGCTGATGAACTATGAAACAGAAATCTTATGCCAAGAGTTATATACATCAAAGTTTAGTATCATTAATGCAGATGAACATCCTATATATTTTCAAAAGTATATTTAAAAACACCTCAGTCACACTTAAGATGCATGTTGTTAAAATGAGCTACTTTAATTTTCCTGATTTTTCCCCCTATCTGAGCACAGATACTTCATGCCCACAGGAGTATGCCACTTTCCCTACTCTCCATATACTTAAGCACATTCCTTGCCTTTCCACAAATCTTATAGTAAGGAGAAAAAAGTAATGCATACTGCAGCTTTTAACATTTGGCATCACTCTGATGGCTTCCTTGGTAGCCTATATATCTTCTGCTAAATCGAAGCCAACTATCCTATTTAGTTATGGACATAAATGACTGTTACACTGCTCATATCACCACCAAAATTCCAACCCAAATGTGCTTACCCATCATCAGAACCACTGCAGAGGATTCCTTCTCTCAGAGGCGACCATCGTACATTAAACACTTTTGCAGTATGTCCACTGAATACTTTCAGTGGCTGATCCGAGCTAGTTGCTAGGTAATAGACACGGACATTTTTATCTTCACATCCAGTAGCTATCATATCTCTGGAAAAAGAATCACCAGAGCATTACTGTTTAAAAATGGTACAATCAACAAGTATACTTCACTGAAAATTTGCCTTGTATGACTCATCTGGTGTTAGTATTCACAAGTTACTGTATTTTTTGCACCATAAGACTCACTTTTTTCCCACAAAACAGGGGGGTGGAAAGTCTGTGCATCTTATGGAGTGAAGAAAACAGATTATATTTTCCTATTTTCTTCTCCTAAAAAATCGGTGCGTCTTATGGAAAGGTGCGTCTTATGGAGTAGTTCCATCTGTATTATTACCATGTTATTATCTCTCTATCACCTTCTTCATGCAGCATTCCAGTGTATGTTACCCAAAATTCTACTGAGGGGAACACTGAAGAATTCTAATGTTGCAGGATAATCTTTTTCCTCACCAGTGCAGCTCTCCAAAGCATATAGTATTTACAAAATATTCATGTATTCCAAGGACAGATTTTTGAAAAGTATTTTAAAAACCACATCAGAGTAAGATTTATCCACATTTGGCATCAGTTGTTTTCTTGCATTCCTAATTCAAATTATCAGGTAATAACAGCATTCCACAGTTTAGTCAATTTTTCAAGAATACCACCCACAACTGAACCTGGTTTAATCACTGGTTAACTCAAAAATTATTTTTATGTAAATGTGAGTCATGCCATTCATCAAATTACTTTTCCTACAGTCTCAGCTGTGGGATTAAACATATTTAGAATTCACACATAACTGGAATTCAGTACTGTTCTACAAAAGGGCATAAAAGTGTCATCTCCAGTCAGGCTCAGTGTGGAATACTTATTGTTTATATTATCTCATGAAGTTACCAAGATATATTATACCAACAATTATATTACATCAGCTATATTTGTTTAAAATCAAATTTATTTTATTGTCTAGCATTATTTGGAACTAAGAGATGAAATATATGAGGAAATTTACAGAATAATTACTCACTTGTTGTTTTGACTCCAATCACAGCCAAAAACTGCAGCTGGGTGATTGTACTTGTGTAGAACTTTGCCATCAATGGTTCGAATAATACTGAATGAATTGTAAGATGAACAAAAAAATTAGAGATGTGCATGTCTTCTATATTAGAATTTAAGTAATGCTGTTCATTTAATTATAATGGCTCTTTGAAAAATGAACAAAAGGAGTCCCTTTATGAACCACGGGGGCGGGGGGGAGAGAACTAGATCAAAATAATCTCCAATAATTCTTTACATTCATCCTATTTTTAAAAAATGTATATTGGCTCTTCATCAGTGAAGAATAATGAATTAAAATTTCCATATGGAAAAATATCTGACTGCAACTCTGAATGAATGAGCTTTATTACGGTCACTGACCAGCAGATATATCCAGATGTGACTATGATACAAAAATAAAATGAAAAGTGGCATAAGGTAGCAATATAATATCACATGTACACAATCTGTTACAATGTAACTAAATTAGATGGAGCATCCTTAATTTTCACTGGACTGAGTTCAGTAAATAAATTCAGTAGATGTTTAGTAAAGTTTTAATAATAATGTGTACTGGCCACCCAATATTCTATATGCTACACTACTTAAGACAATGAGACTAGAAGTGGTACAGAAGAGTTTACTGACTACAACTCTGCCATTTGTCTGAATAAATACTCAAAAAACCCAAATGAATTAAAAATTTCTGTTTGACAGAAAAAATATAACAGATTCATGTTTCTTTCCCACACAGTGCTACACTTTTTAATGAGCCTTCCAAGAATTGTATAAAAGGCACATCTCCATCATAAGAGAAACATCAAGCACTTAGCAGCTTCATTCACAGAATTGCAATTCAGAGAAAGGTCCTCTACCAGTGATCAGTATATTTGTTCAGAAATTGCATGTCAAGTGACAGATTTACACATCTGGGAATATGCAGTTTCTTGTCAATATATTTTATCAATTCACATTTTACCAGGAGATGGAATAAAATAATGGCCAAAATTCTGGTGCTTAGCATAGTAAATTGCACTAGGATAGATCCACTGAATCAGCGAGGATTTAGTCAGTCAAATATTTTGTATGATCCATTGATTCAAATGAGTCTAATCTAACTGCAATTTACTATACTAAAGTAAGGCACACGTAAGGTAGGTCCATTTAATCAGTGAAACATATGGAGGAGTTCACTCACCAAATTCCTACTGATTCAATGGGCCTATGTTAGTGCAATTTATGACAATAAGCAACATGATTTTGGCCAGCATTTTATCAATATGTTTAGGACAGTTAAGTTGCTTCCAATTGACACTCACCAAAATCCATCACTGCTGCAAGTTGCTATCCTTTTTGAATCTTTATGACTCCATGCAATGCAGAAGATTCCATTTTTTCCATGCTTCAAAAAATGTAAAACTCCTATCAATAAGAAATAATTCACCCCTTTTTCTCTTATTTATAAACATGTCTGATTTGCCACCTTTTCACTAACATGATTCACAGTAGTTTTACCATCCACTGAGTCAAGAATGCATTCATATCTTTCTCACATGGTATTTTGTAATCGTAGAATGTAACATATTTGAAATAAAATATATAGACCAAAGTTAAGACATTAATAAAGAAACCAGAACACACAAATGAATTCTAGTATTCCCTGGCTGGCTTAAGTAGCATGACTAGTAATTTTAGCAGAGAAATGAGGAAAAGAAGGAAGAATGATAGCCAGGTAAAGATGAATACAGTAGTTAATATTTGGGTCAGAGTGATCTATTTGTAATTAAACAATATTACAGTAATGAAAACTATTGACTTCATTAGGATCAGATTTCATGGATCCTGAGTAGCTACAAATACAGGGTTTTCAACCCCTTTTCATTAATACCTTTGATTTATAAAATGTTAGCATGCAGCTTTTAAACACACAAAATTGATGCTGCATTTTAAAATTATTTTATTTTGAATTAGAAAACTTTTAGTATATACTATCAGCAACTTCTAGTATCTTGTCCATCTCTGTATCATAGAAGACAGCATCAATTTTTACTAATGCTGCCAGCTCGAAGTCAGTATTTTTAGGGGGCTGAAAAGTTCTCTCAAGAGGCTATGTATGGGAAAAAATTCCTGTAGGTGAACCTTTGGTTGCCTTTCACAGTTATCAATTGCCTGGGCTAGTACAGTAAAAGAATCACCACTGCTATCCCCATCATCACGGTCAGCTCACCTTGCCTCCTCTTTTCCTTCCCCAGGAGCTGATCATCTGCCTTTCCTTCCCTCTCCTCCAGACCTCACCTACCTCACTTCCCTTTCTCATAGTAAGGTAACTGTTTTCTAACCACTTGCTTACCTAATCTATGTGTGACACAATGCCAGCTGTTGGTGTGACTTTACACAGAGGTAACTTAGTCCCTAATGTCAGGCAGCTAGAAGTTGGGAGCTAAGCCACCTTTATGATTTACACAGTGGTACAAGGCAGACAGAGATGGAAGGGAGGCAAGCATTGCTGTTGGGAATTAAGACGATTAGAAAAGGAGAAAGTTTGGGGACTCTTGGTTGGGTGGGTGTGGAAACAGTGGAATTCACCAATCCTTGGCCTGCAGTTGCTCACCTGCCTAATAAACAAGTCATCTGTATCTTCAAGACTGCTTAACATAAAAGCACTAGTGACCATTCTTTAAAACTTTCACAAAATGTGTCCTAGTTTTACAGTTGATAAACTTTTGTAAAATAGGACTAGTGCACAAACTAAATATTTTCTCAAATAGACTTTAGTGGGAACTGTAGCTTATTTATAACAATATGAAAAGCAAAATAAACTCATCTTACCTCAGTGAAACGGGTTATCATTTTGCCCCGTGGCACATCCCAAATGAAAGCACCATTTTTAGATGTTGCCCCAGCTATGCAGTTTAAGTCTCCTTTAGAAAAGAGTTAATTATATGTATATTTATCCTTTTTTTTCAACCCAAAAGGTATAGAATAAGTCTCTTTGAAGTCAGTGTTTCTTAATTATGAGCCTCGTGGCGCAGTGGTTAAATCGCTGTACTGCAGCCAAAACTGTGCTCACAACCTGGGGTTCAATCCCTGGTAGCCGGCTCAAGGTTGACTCAGCCTTCTATCCTTCCAAGGTCAGTAAAATGAGCTCCCAGCTTGTTGGGGAGGCAATGTGTCACCTGCATAATTAACTTGTAAACCGCCCAGAGAGTGCTTGAAGCACTATGGGGCGGTATATAAGCAGGACACTTTGCTTTTTGCTTTTGCTTTTTAAACTGAACAGTGAGCCTTAATAAGCATTCCAATCCTGAAATAAACTTTTCATGTTTTTTTGGAAATGGATTCCCAAAAGCTTCAGGTACTGTATGTCTACAGTATATCATGGAAGTTAAGTAAATCTTCCCCTTACCAAAGGCACAATTCAGTGCAATGAATTTCACAAATATTGTTAAATTCACTTGATTTCTACAAATTTCTCTGTTCTCTTCCATTCTTTTATTAATTATTATGCAAACTTCATCATTCCTTTCCCTTTTACAGAGAATGCCTTGGTTCCCCCCCCCTCAAATGTAGAATAAGGTAAGCCTTTTGTTTGTTATGACATGTTGGTACTCTGTTGATTCTCACAAGCTGGCCTAATTAAGGAATCTGAAAACACCAGAACACATACTGTATAGGCACTGCATTGGGCAAAACAAGCATACACAGTGATATATACAACTTAAGTTAATATTCTAGATAGCAGCACTCAGGTAGGTGAAAAAAATGCCCAGAAATGGGTTTAACTGGGCAAAGCCATAAACTGGGCAAAGCATAGGAGTAAACCTATCACCAAATGTTAACCAGAGTTGGCAGGCATACAGTTGTAAGGAGCAGACATTTTAAGACTGGAAGGTAATGAGACATAGAACTACTGTCTATATAGCAACTACATTAAATCTTAGAAGTATATTCATATCTTTTATTGACTATTCACTAAGCATGTATTAACAACATCACAACAACTTGATATAGGTAAGATAATTAACACTAGCACTTGTCTAAAACTACCACATAAGTCTTTATTCTTGCTGTTTCTGCTGCAAAAGGTCACTTCTCTGGAAAATCTTAACTACTAATTTAGAAGAATTTCATTTCCTATATTATGCAAAAATTAAGGTATAATATTCTCACCTGGAGCCCATGAAAGGGAATATATTACCCCCTCATTACCAGGAGAAGTATAGACAGCTGTTAAAGTATTTATATCCCACACTTTTATTGTTCCATCAAACGAAGCTGTAGCTAAAAGGTCAGAGTTGTCAGGTTTGAATTTACAGTCAAAGATGGTTTCAACATGACCCTGGAACAAAGATAAGGCCCATATAACATTTCTTTTATACCTTCTCTGGTAGTTGGTAGAAAAACTCTTTCTCCACATCCCTGCTGTATTTTTCTCTCCTCAAAGGCTAAATGCACAAATAATAAAGCAAATATTTATTTACTACAAAATGTTGAGATTGCCCTTTACCAATTAAATTGACTTCTGGGGAAACACACAAGCTCTGAATTACACATAATAAAATGTCAACTTATAAAAATAAAATGAATTGAAACAAAACTCAACTATAAGTTAAAAAACAAATAATTAACATAAATTTTGAAATGAAATTCTAATATAAATCACAAGTAAGCCAACTGAATCAGTGGAACTTGTGGCAGAGCTGATTCCACTGATTCAATGAGCTACTCTAGTTGCATCATTATTTCATGAATATTTTACATATCTGAGCAGTTGAAAGCTTAGAAAAATGAACAAACATACCAGATCTCGAAGAAAATTCCACTTTTTGGCTCCCATGTCATAAAGTCCCACTCCTCCATCCATGAAACAGCAGACAGCATGTCCAGGGGGAAGAGAAAATGCTTTGTTTGGGGTAAGAGTTGGAGGAGGTACAGCCTCACTTGTGGATGACATGTGATGATTTTTGGAGGGAGATTGTGAAGAAAATGCTGAATTAAGAGATAAAATATATTTGCATTCCTTTTAAATGTTTCATTGTTAACAAAAGCAGTGTTACTGAACACTTGTAACCAGCAGTGATCATATTTTACTTACAGTGCAGCTGAATATAACATTTATACCTGTTATAAAAATACTATACTGTATAAAAATAGGTGCTCATGAATTTTAAACAGTTTTACATCACTTAAAAAAACACACATTGTTTGTTAACTGTTTTTAAATGGGCCTTGATTAGATACAGTGACAGAAACTGGTATAGAGGCCTTGGCACTTTGATCCTAAATCTTTACCTAATATATTTCCTTAGAAGTGATTGATAATAGAACAAGATGAAATGATAATAGAACCAGCTCCCCCATGCCCAGGAATAATTACATCCTACCAGAAGCCTGGGAACAACATTTTAGAGCCCTGTATAGCAGCACTGAATCTGCAGAGTATGAAACTGATGAACTGGACAATCTCCCTCAATGGCCACCAGTGAATATGGCAGAAGTGAGGAATCTCATTCAAACCCTGAAACCTGGTAAAGCTCCGGGTTCGGATTTAATCACTACAGAATTAATTAAGAAAAATACTGATTGGTGGGTACCAATTATAACATCCTTATTTACAGCAATTGACAACTCTGGGAGAATTCCCAAGGATTGGGGGCTGGCGATAATTGTTCCTATATATAAGAAAGGCAATAAAGATCTTCCATCAAACTATAGACCTATTAGCTTACTCAATATATTAAGTAAATTGTATGCCAGACACTTGCAGTGGAAATTACGAGATTGGATTGATCAAGAGAACTATATGGCTGAAGAACAAGCAGGATTTAGAGAGGGTCACTCAACACTGGATCAATTCGTGATTCTGGAGCACTTAATCTCAAAATATGCTTCTAAGAAGCTTGTAACCCTTTATGCAGCATTTATTGACTTTAGAGCCGCCTTTGATTCAATCTCAAGGAATATCCTATGGGCCAAATTAAGAGACTCTCCTATTGACAAACGCCTCTTATTTTTAATTAGAGCGCTATATAAAAATACCACAATACGAGTTAAAACTAATGCACAAGGCCATCTTACAGCTTCTATCAAGACCGAGAAAGGTGTAAAACAGGGTTGCATACTGCCCCCCCCTGTTATTCAACCTTTACATAAATGATTTAGCCACTCAGTTAAATCTACCGGAGCATCATTCCCCTAAGTTGGCAAGTATACATATTGCTACATTGTTGTATGCGGACGATGCCGTGCTTTTGTCAAGGACACCAATAGGACTTAAGAGAATGTTGTGGGCACTCTCCAAATATTGCCAACAAAACCGTTTAGAGATATATTTAGTTACTGTGGGCAGCCTAGGAGGTATACACAAGTTTGAAATACATGTAAAATAACTCAATAAGTGTATGTACAACAGTATTTGTAATGTATACTTTGACCACTGGCTATGCTACCAAGAACGATGGTAGTTACAGTCCAAAAACATCTGCATGAGAATTAAAGCTTATGGAATGCACTGCTAGTACAGACAGGTTTTATTGTGTACTGAAAAGACATACAACACACCTTTTGCTCATACACATTCTGTTTAGAATTCTCCAGTATATCACATAAAATCCATTACTGCAATATTCACTGAAATATTTAATAGGATACTATAGTTGTGCATCACTTGACAGTTTGAATAAATGCAATGAAGATAATACTAATAACAAAGAAAAAATAGTTAAGCACATTTTAAAAGGTTAGTAATGAAGACCTAGGAAACAAAGATTGATTCTAAAACAATGTTGACAAAGCAGAGGAGGAAATTATGCAAGATTTGGCCACTGAGAATAATTAGGAGGAGAAGACTCATTAGTGAGTTTTAAGACATTAGCAAATTAACTGACAGAATATTATAGTACAGAAAATAATCTGCCAATGAGTATAGCACTTTGGAGCAGATGAAGAGGGTTTTCTTGAAATGCAAACACCAACTTCTGAGAGGCAATTCTTTTGGGACTCTAGCATGAAAATAACTTTTTCAAAGGGCATGACAGCACACAGGTTTGTCCCAGCCAGATGAGAACTTCTCTCTATACAGCACTTTGGCAATTGGTTCACATAGAAAGGTTTAATTATGCTGGGAAGATGTGTTTCAAATGGCCATACATCACACCAGACCCCCTCCTCTCTGGCTCTTTGTGAGACAGAGGGTGAGAGGGATACCCCACTCACTGGACAGCCATCCCTCCTCAACAACAAAACTAAGAAAATGGACCCCAAACCCACACCACAACCTACAGTGAAACCTCAGCAGGAGACATAGAGGATCTGACAGAAGACATACAGAAAGTGATGATGGGGGGGGGGAGTTTCAAGGAGAAAAGGCGGGAAGAGAGAGGAAAAAGAGGGTGCAGTTTGAAGCAGGAACGGGGGAGGTAGAGAGGAAAGAAGAAAAGTTGGGAATGGGTGTGCATGCAAGATCCATGGACTGGATTATGGAAGAGATTAAAAGTGCCCAAAGAGGAAACAGATTAAAGGAGAAGAGCAGAGATTCCACCTAGACCTTTTTATTGGGGAGAAGCCAAGGCAAGAGAATGGAGGAGGAGATTGAGAGAGGAAAAGAAACAAGTTGAGAGAGAAAGGGGAGAACAATTGGAATGGAGAGTAAGGGAGATGAAGAGAATGAGTTACAGGGAGGATCCTGGAAGAGCCGAGACCCCAATAAACGGATCCTGTGGGATGACAACTTGGATGAGGAGACCGTGCCCTTGCTGGAAGGCCTAACGAGGCAGACCGTAAAAGACTGGGTCCCCACTGATCTACCAGGACCATGGAATAATAGTTATGGAAACCTGTTCCTGTTTGACAAATGGAAACCCCTTCCAGACCCGTTGGCAGAAGGAGAAAAAGCTCATAATCATGTTCTAGACACTTGTTTATTGTTAAAATGCACCAATAAATCTTTCACCTGCTTTGAAGCAGCAAAAATCTACTGATTTCTTTGAACTAAATATGGAGCCAAAAGTCAAACCCTCACATATTGGTGCCCAACACGGGGGGCCTTCGACACTGGGAGGCCCAGCAGAAGACTGGCTCCACAAAGTAACAGGAGAACAAGAAACCATCATAAAACAACTAGCAGACCAACAATTACTGATTAAAAACTGGCACAAACATACCTGACTACACCGCTATCGTCAGGGACAACACAACAGAAAACGCTGATAGTAAGCCAACCACCCATAAAACTACAAAAAATGGGACCACATGATGACCCGGTGGCATTCCTCAATATGTTTGGATGATTAGCGACAACGGCACAATGGCCAACGGAACACTGGCTACTGATCCTTATATCATATTTAACAGGACTACCACAAGAGATAGTAGACACATTAGACCTGACAGAGGCAGGCAATTATACAAAAGTCAAAACTGCCATCCTAAACACATTGAACTTGAACGAAGAAGCATATCGGAGACGGTTCAGAGACCTATGACTACGCCTGGGAATCCATCCAAGAACCCTGGCACAAAAGATGAGGGTCAATGCCATGAGATGGGTGCAATCCAAGGGAAAGATGGCAGACCAAGTGTTAGAAATTGTGATTATGGAACAACTTACCTCTACACTAGGAGCGGGTCCCAGAAACTGGGTGATGAAGAACAAACCCGCCAACCTAGAGGTCACTATAACTTTGTTGGAAGACTATTTAGGAGCAGAAGAGTCATGGTTTAACAGAGGAATGATGCAGGTGGAAAAACCCAAAGACAAGATGGCCGAAGCAGCAGGGAACGCGGATTTGAGAGGGCCGAACATCCAAACATACAAAAAAACACGGCCAGACAGAATAGAGTTTGTCAACCAAACGGGTATCCAAATACCAAGACCCACGATAATGGCAGAACCTACCCAAGCGTGACAAGTGGCAACATGGACCACACCAAAGGAATGTATGGTGGCGTGTTACAGTTGCGGGCAGTTTGGGCATATTAAAAAATACTGTCCAACTGAGGAATGCACGTGGGCAAACATATATGCCCTCATGGCCAAGGTTGGTACAGGTGATCATCCGGGCTGGGTAGTCAAAGCAAAGGTGAATGGAGTATGGAAAAGGGCTTTCATTGATACTGGATGTAGCAAGACCCTTATAGGAGACTTGCTCAGGGACAGACTACCTGAACAGATGTTTATCAAATGTGTTCACAGGGATGTAAAACCTTATGGAGTGGCGCAAGCCCAAATTGAAAAAGGAGACCAGATAAGAGAAATGGAAGTTGGGGTGGTACCCAGTTAGGAAGAGAGGTGCCATTAGGAAGAGACTGACTGGGAGTAGAAGAACTGACACAAATGATAGCCGAGGTCCACAATGGGGGAGCTAAAAAATGTATGTTAGAGGAAGAAATGTTAAATATGTCCAGAGATCAACAGAGGAACTGGCAACAAGATGACATGAGACTGGGGGAGATCTGACTAAAGGCAGTTCTGGAAGGAACTACATAAGAGGGAGAATAAATTTTGACATGAGGGATGGAGTATTGTACCGCATAAGCAAAACAGACCTTGGGGAAGAAACCCAGATGGTACTACCTGAAAGACTTAAAGGATTGAACTATCCCATGATGTGCTGCTAGCGGGATACTTGGCAGTACAGAAAACATTGGTGAGAGTGCAGCAAAGGTTTTTCTGGCCACACATGTCCAAGGAGGTAGAGGACTATTGTCCGTCCTACCCTACATGTCAAATCACTCAGGCAAAGCCTCAACCTGGAGGAGAGTTAATACCTATGCCCCTAGTGGACCGACCCTTTGATTGCATTGCTTAGATATTGTGGGACTATTGGTGAAGTTGGGGGGGCACTTGTATATAATGGTGATAACTATGCAACCAGGTACCCGGAAGCGATACCCCTGCGTACCACCACGGCCAAGGTCCTAGCCAAGGAGTTGTTAGGGGTATTCTCTAGGATGGGGTTTCCCAAGGAGGTTTTGACCAACCAAGGGTCCAACTTTATGAGTTTAACCTTCAAGCAGATGTGGGAGTTACTAGGGGTTTCTGCTACATTCCAAACTTGGGGGAAAATGTTACAGGACTTCAGAGAAAGAGAAGGGGATAAATGGTGATGAGTTGAGAAAATTATTTGTAAACTTCTAACAACCATTTTACATTAAAAAAGAAGAATCTATTATAAATCCCAGTGATCCAAGATTGGTATCTGTCTTGGATCACTATTCATTGCCTTTTGATGACTATTTAACATTTAATTAACCCATATCATGTTGAACAGGTAAAAACATAGAAGTACAAACTCAAAAATGTGTAGTTTGTTCATTGATTTGGTATAAACCAGAAATGCATACTTACATTTTTTCTGTGGAGGAGAACTGAGAACATGTAAACCATGGAAACCTGTTTTCTTCAATTTGAAGTTATCTATTGGTGTTGTTCGTGACACATTCCAAACACGTAACACACCAACCTGAGAATCTGTATTTTAAAAGACAAATTGTATTTCTTTTTTGGATTATGTTACATATAAAGACTTTGTTACAGATAACATAAGAAATTAACAAAGACCATATCTGAAGGAAAATATTTCCAGAGAGGAGCAGAAATGGCAATGGTGTCACTATCCCATGATGGCCAGATGGATCGGCCAATGATTGTGTCTTAAGAGTCCACATCCAGTTTCATGAAGTGTTACAGATGAAGCCAGACATTTTCAAACAGTGCATGAGACTAGTTTCATGAATCACATTATACAGTGGTGCCTCGTTTGACGATTACCTCGTTAGATGAGGAAATAGCTTAACGATTAGTTTTTTGCGATCGCTAAAGAATGACTGAATGGGCTTTTTTCGCTTAACGTTGATCGGTTCCCTGCTTTGGGAACCGATTTTTCGCTTAACGAAGATCAAAAACAGCTGATCGTCGGGTTTCAAAATGGCCACCTGCTGTGCAAAATGGCTCCCCGCTGTGCCTTAGGATGGATTCCTCACATTACAGGCACCGGAAAATGGCTGCCCTATGGAGGATATTTGCTGGATGCTGAATTATTTTGCCCATTGGAACGCACTGAACCAGTTTTCAATGCATTTCAATGGGCTTTTTCATTTCGCTTGACAAGGATTTTGCTTAACAGCGGTTTGAACGGAACAAATTATCCTCGTCAAGCGAGGCACCACTGTAAGCACAAATAGCAAACTGAACATGTACCAGGTGTATATACTCTCACGTCATGGGTGCGCCCTCAGTCTGATCCTTTCTTTACTTATCAGACTCCTAAAAAGAGTGTATAAGTACATGTACACTCTTTTTCTCTATCTCTCTCAATACAAAAAACAATACTTTTTAAAAACCACCTGCAAAACTATTCTGCAAATGGAGATGAGGATGAATTACAAAAGCTATTCTGGAATTCTGAACACTAGCCAACAGATACTATAATAAGGACAACCTTTTTCCACACCCATCTGCCCCAGTTCAACCTAGCAAGACCCAGAAATCATAGAATTATCACCTCCTACCTTCAAACACAGAGAATCTATTCAGTTTTGACAGGATGATGGTGCTAGCAAATCATCTTTTCCCCTCTTAAAAGACTGTGTATATCCTTACCTTTTAGCTAACATATCATGCAATTCATATTTTGTTACCACAAAGCAGGCTGTAATTCATGGCTCTGAACTTTATGAAATTAAATATTATTTATTTTTTAAATTACCTCCAGTGATAAACATTCCAGGAGCACTAGGAACCCAAGCTAAGCACTGCACAGATGCTGCGGAACTAGGGAAATTAAATGCAGTAATACAGCACAGAGAGTCTGAATCAACCAGTCGGATTCCATTATGCAAATTTGCAGCAAGAAGGTAGTCTGTTGACAGAGGGTCCCATTCAAGAGCAGTAACTGGATCTTCTTCATCTGTTCCCTCAAGAGATTCTGGTCTCAGAACATGTTTCTGACTCTTAGTACCTTGAAAAGTAAAAATGTATAATTCAAATGCAGACAAGAGTTAGAAAAGCAGAACAAACTTATCCTAATACTGTATTTATACTGAAGATCACTTTTAAAAACAGATCTTCATGGACATTGAACATGTACCCAGAGGGTAATAATCCAGTCAAGCATAGGCATTGTAATACTAAATGTCAAAAGTTCCCGTTAATGAAAAAGGAACACTCTTTGCAAATACTTAGCCTTACTATCTCATTAAAGTCCTGGCTGTGAATGTCCTGTCCTGTCCTGCGTTGCCATTAAAACATATGCAAAATCAAACTGCATAGTCTAACAAGTAAAATCCAAGAAACTGGGATATGGTTGCTATGAAACTTATTGCTCCCAACAGACATCATTAGCTCTAGTATGACTCTACAGTGGGGTCTCGATTTAAGAACTTAATCCGTATTGGAAGGTGGTTCTCAAGTCGAAAAGTTCTTAAGTCGAATCTGCATTTCCAATAGGAATGCACTGAAAACCATTTAATCCATATCTGCTCTTTTCTGTCCATAGAAACTAATGGGAAGCTGCTATTCTGCCTTCTGCCACTAGAGGGGGATATTTTCTTTCTTTTTCCCCCTTAGGTTCAGGGAAGGCAGGGAACACTAAAGGCAGCACTTTAGAACTCTTTTTTTTAAAAACGAAGCCAATTTTAAACAATGTTTTAAAGCATGTTGTGCTGATTTTTTCAGCACAAAGGCACTCAGGCAGGCTTTTTAGGTGCTGAGCAAGCCTCCGGAAGCCTGCTCAGAGCCAGCCGATCAGCTGTTAGGCGGGGAGAGGAGCTGGGAAAACCACAAAATGGCTGCCAGGCTCTTTCTGGGTGTCGGCTTTTAGCTCTTTCCTGCTCTTTTTCCTGTGGTTTGGGGGCTACCAAGGCCTGGTAAGTGACTTTATTTAACAGTACAGTATTTATTTTTAAGTTTCTGACCCTTTTCCCCCCTCCAGAAGCCTCTAAGGGGAGGGAGGGGGGACTTTTCCCCTGTTCGTAACTCGAGGGAAGTTCGCATGTCGAGTCCTTACTTTCCCTATAGGGCAGGTTCGTAACTCGAATTGTTCGCAAGTCGGGTCGTTCGTAAGTCGAGACCCCACTGTATTAAACTATAGCAAGGGTAAGAAACCCTTGGCCAAGCAGACTTTTGCCCTACAAACTATTAAGTCCCACTCACCAAGTTCAATGGTAAAAGACTGTGGATGATGTCTAAAATATCTAGAAGGCTAAAGGGTTCGTATGAAGAAACAGTTCTGTAGGGAAGATAACTACTTGAATGTTTATATGAAGTTTACATGTATTATGAGTGGGTTAACCAAACAGAATAAAGAAGTGTGTTATTTACTGAACACTTGGATATATTGAGTGGCTGTCAAATTGCAACTATATGCCAATAAGAATAGTTTTAGAAAGGCAGGTTTGAGACAATGTATACAAAAACAGACACATCCAACTCATTATTGGGTTCTCAACATGTTGTCACTTTGGAATTTCAGATAAGCTTTGAGATTGATTAATAATAATCTGGATGAACAGTATATAGAAGGCTGAAGCCAGGATAAATACAGTTTTAGCAGTTAGCCAGTGAGCAGAGACGGGCAAAGAACTGCAAAATTCCAGTCATCTGGAACAGAAAGCCAGCAGTGGCACCGAGTAGCCGAATTGGGAATAAGAGAGCTGGCCAGGTAGTTGAAATTAGTCAAGGCAAAAAACATCTGCTGAGGAAAAGAAAAATCTGCAGCAGCCTCCAGGAAAAAAAGAAACCAAAGTGGCAGTTGGTGACCTAGGTAAATAAATTGCTGGAACAGTATGAAGACATTAGGGAAAAGTCAAGGATAGATGCTTTAAAGTAATAGCATACTATTAAACACAGAATGAAGACTGGACGTTAGAGGTATCCTAAAACTGTCTGGGGAAATCCGGTTGTTGTAGTGCAACCTTCCCAACAGCATCTGCACAACTGTACTAAACACCAAGTCAAGAGAACTAGCTTGTTTATTAATTGGGGTAGACCCAGATAGGTGAAATGGCTATTGATTAGATGAGGAACAGAACTAGATTGAGTGGTTACTCTTAAAGGCTGTTGTAACAAAATTGATATATCTAAAGGAATCCGATTACTTATCTTTGCTGGAATAAATGCAACAGTATAAATTGCAGCAGCAAACAGCTACCAGTTATAAGGAGTCATTGAATGCGTTCTTTGTTGCTTGTAACTTCTTTACTAGCAATTGGCCATTGAAATTTGCCTTCTTAACTACCAGCAATTCACTGGCATACATAATAAGAGGATTCTAACCAACATCATTTAATATAACAAATATTTATAACATCCTATTTACTGTTAAATTATAGTTTACTGTATATATATTCAACTAATGTTGAGTAAGACCTTTATCTATTGACCCTACAACTAGGCTGAGCTACCTAAAGCACAGAGAGAAGTACTGAAGTGAGAAAGTTTTGTATTGAAGTTATAGGATGACAGGAAAAATAAGGCTTCTCATAAGATACCATCACAAGAGTAAAATTGCACTCAAATTACACTCCCAAATGAAATGTAGCATCAATACATGGTGACTGATGTAGAATCTCCACAAGTGGTGGTAGCAGAGAAATGCTCTACAAATGCTGAAAATGTCCTCCACAACATGGTGGCAATAGTGAGATTTCTGCACTAGAGCATCCTTCTATCGTTCTCAACACTATTTCAAAGTACTAGACTTGGGGCAAGCCAACCCTATATTGTTCTTGCTCATGACAGCTGATTTTCAGCAATATTCCACAATGCATATACTGAAGGAAATACGAGAGTGAACATAGGAAGGTTTGCCTATTTGGGGCCTGCAGACATGCTGGATTATAACACATCATCCCTATCCAGAACTGAGTTTGACCTGCTGGCTGAAGACAATAGAATTTTAGCACATGTCTAGAGCATGTCAGACTGGACAAAGCAGAACCTTATCACGCAATAAATTTCCTCATTTCAGAATTCAAATTCATTTCTGTACGATTAAAACTTGTGCCTATAGGTTACTGTGGAGCAGGCTTCACCGAACTCAGTGGAATTAACTTGCATGTAAACAAGTGAATGTGCAATATCAAGTTGCCAAGAGAAGTTCTGCAGAGTTTAGGACTTGAAAATGAATAGCATCTTTCAAGTTGAAATTACAGTACAAATTTCTATCTTTCAAACTTTCCTTTCTTCTAGGATGTATCTGTTACATTACTACGTGCAGCTAAAGAACCCTTATTAGTTGAAAGTAAAGTGTATGTACTACAGAAAATGCTAAAATAATTCTAATTACAAGACACTATTACATTGTACTAATTACTCAGTAATGAATCAGCCTTAAAATACAGCAGTGAAGGTACTCAGTAATTTTTGAAAGGCCAAAACAGCACTTTGTATTGCTGGGATTAAAGGCAGGAATAACATTCATTATAATTTCATTTTAATGCCTTGTTAAAAGTTAAGCATTTAAATCAGATTCTGTACCAACAAATGCAATTCCTCCACAATTTTTTTTTTTACCAAGGAAATAGCTGTGTTAAATCCTTACAGAAAACAACAAAATTTTCTAGCACCTTTAAGACAAAATAACTTTATTTGGCACAAGATTTTCTACATCTTATTTAATTTTGTCCCATACACATAACTAGAAATTATATGCATATAAGCCTATGGCTTGTGTACTGTGCTTCATGAATCTAAAGAAATGGGTTGCATCCATGAAGGTTCATGTTAACTCTTAAATGTACAAGACTCTTTGATAATTCAATAATTCTGCTGTAGATATAACATGATCTTTTTTCTGCAAGCATGTTGTCCATTCTTTCTGTGAACTCTTTAAATTTGTGGTTGTCCATAATTTGCAGAAATTTGCTTCATACATGGGAAATTTAATAACCTACATGTAGAATTCTACTT
The DNA here is from genome assembly GCF_051106095.1 of Pogona vitticeps. Classification (NCBI taxonomy): domain Eukaryota; kingdom Metazoa; phylum Chordata; class Lepidosauria; order Squamata; family Agamidae; genus Pogona; species Pogona vitticeps. The sequence goes on along the minus strand of NC_135787.1, from coordinate 56,569,513 downwards.
TCCCAAAGTTCCCTACATAGTAGCTACTTTCACAGTGACATTTGTAATTGTAGATTGCATGTTGAAGTGTAAATTGTCACAGTTCGGAACTGTCAACACTGAAGAACACAAAAATAAATCACAAGCACATCAGCATTCAACAAACAAACCCAAATCAAAAGGATCTGCCCTTCACAAAGAATCACGCAGAAATCTGAAGTAGTTTCTATACCAAAACTAATGTGTTCTTTCAGATACCAGTTCCACTCTTCTAAGCACATCAGTAGAAGTTGTATGGCAAACTTTGTAGCTGCACGCAAATTGCAGCAAAAACAATTACCACTTTTTTGCTATTACTAGCATCTCTCAAAAGTGTCTCCACGCTGAAAAGCTACGTGTTGTGCTTATAAGCTGCCCAAATTGTAATATTCTGTAGTCATCTCTTCCTTCCATGTGGGAATCTAATACCAAGAGGCCATATAAAAAGGAACGGCACATTCTTTAGTCACTGATTTTTATCACAATTTTCCACATTTTAATTGTTAGGTTGTCCTTTATAGAGAACAATACAGTGAGGTCTCGACTTACGAACGGCTCGACATACGAACGTTTCGACTTACAAACCGCTCTCATAGGAAATATGGACTCGACTTACGAACTTAGATTTGAGTTACGAACTCTTTTTTTTCCTTTTTTTTAAAGCTAAGTCATCTTAGGTTAAAAGGAAAAAAGGAAAAAATATCCCCCTCTAGTGACAGAAGGCGGAATAGCAGCTTCCCATTAGTTTCTATGGACGAAAAGAGCAGATACGGATTAAATGGTTTTCAATGCATTCCTATGGGAAATGCAGATTCAACTTAAGAACTTTTCAACCTGAGAACTGCCTTCCAATACGGATTAAGTTCGTAAGTCGAGACCCCACTGTATTGAAGGAACATTTGTTATAAATAAACTATAATATTAATGAAGAAATGACATTACAATACAGACTTCCTAAACTGAAATTTTCCTCTGTGCTGTACAAAGTTGAGATTATCACTCCTTCAATGAATAAAACACAAGAAAATATTATTCTTACCATTCTGTTTTCTCAAACTAACAAGTTTTCTTCATTGCAATCAAAAAAGCACTCAATCTCTTTGTCTTACAATACATGTTCTTACCTGGCTGAAAAATAGAAAGACTTCCATCAGTATGTCCAAAAACAACTTTCCCCTTCTTCTTGGGATGCCATCTAAACAGACAGATGTCTGACAAAAAATTGTGGGCATCTTTATGTATAGTTACACCGCTATCTGGTCCTGAAATTGTCCATATATATAATGGACCTCTATTAGAGACAAATGCAACCGCATCACCTGCATTCCAACACCAACTAAGAGATGCAGGAACACCTGAAACATAAACATCAAGGAATATGAAAATATTTGCTATGTTATCTCTGGTTATGGAATGTTAAAATTAATTTAAAAAAGAGTTTGATCACTGTTCGCTTCCCAGTGTACATAGTCAAACTTCACATGAAAAACACGAAGAGAATATGTGCTTATTCCAATGTAATTTGCCCTCCAAGGAAAAAAATTCTGTAAACACCCATGGAAATAATTTCACTAGAATGAAAAGGCCATATGAATTTGAGAAAAGTACTGCTACTCGGACTAAACAAAGGTATTGTCAAATCCATTTAAAACCATATATTCATAAAAACCACTCTAAAGTGAATGAAAAATGCTACAGTGTCATTGGTTACAAGTATACTCATAAATGCACTTTCATGTAGCTGAAACTGAAATACAGGTGTACAACATATGTTTTCTACACAGTAATTCAGGATTGAAGATTACCTGGCCTTCCAGATGTTGTTGAATATCAACTCCCATGTGACCTAGCCAATGATGAGGGACAATGGGACTAGATGTCTAACATTATAAAGAGAGAGCCAAATGTCTCATCTCTCTGCTGTAATTCCCAGCTGTGGCCAACCAGTTGCATGCGTCATACCAAACCACATCTCATGCCTCTATACACTGTCTCATTTATTTCAATAGGAAAAAAGATCTTCATGGAGAAAAGGAAGAAATCACGTGGATCAGCTTCCTCTTGAGAAAGAGTAGGGAAGCCACTGTGATCAAAGGACATTAACACACCCTCTGTGCTAGAAAAAAATATACTGAAATGTTAATTGATGTGTGGCATCAGTTATAACCATGCACTTTTACATTTAACTCAAGAAAAAAATCAGAAGAAAAATCTGTAATGTCACATTCCTCTCTGGAAAACCCATCAGACTGGTTTTGTTTTGTGTTATTCCAGCAAAATAATACTAACAGTAGCCAGGGCAAAAAAAAACCCTTAGTAACAACTAGTATTTTAAAACATTATTTCAACATGGGGTTGTATCTAAAGGGGTTATTCTTTTCATGGAAGAATTCCCTTCAATCAAGCAAAACAGAGGTTCCAGTGAACAGGAAGATTTTAAAGTATTCTTCCCACCACCCCTGGAATAATACTATTCTGCTGTTTCCCCAGTCTTCTGGACCAAATTTGGACAGGGAACTAAAGATGGAATTATAAAAAATCCGCCAATTTATTTGTGGGAGTCTCAACCAGGTTCTTTAATGAAAAGAAAAGCACATATAGATTTATCCTATAATGAATTACAAATGATTTTATCTTGCAGTAGATTAGCGTTAAAACTTGGCTTTCTCACATACCTTTTGTACCATCAAGTTTTGCAGCAACTTTTTGTTCAGCCACATTCCAAATTATTACCAAGTTATCTGCACTTGCACTTGCAAATAGGTCATCATTATGGGGACACCAGGAAATAGCTGTGATTGTCTTCTTGTGTTCAGACATAATTGCCCACAGCTTGAATTCATTGTATTGATGATCCAACTACAAAGCAATTTATTTCATTTCACTAAATTCTTAAACATTTTATATTCAGTTTGCAGTTTTAGCAAATTACTTAAAGCAAATACTTAGCTTGCATTTTAACCAATAATGAAGTTCAAGAACTACTAAATAAGATTATAAAGTTAATTTCAGTAAATTCATAGAAAGGAAATTTCCCATCCTCCAAGGATTTATTCATGTGTCTAATTGCATGTGGAATTTGACATAAGAATAGTTTAAAGAGCAGTCCAATAGAGAGTGTGATGTGTATGGAGACAATATCTTTTCTTTAAACTTCATTAGCACCAAACTACAAAAGAATTGCAAGAACAATCTTGGTATTCTAAAGTTAGGTAGGGAATGCATGAGTATAAAACTAAAAGAAAAATGGGATTGGAATAATACATACAAAGCCTCTGTGGATGCACATCTGATTCAATATGCAAAACCCATGTCATTGCTCAAAAAGGTCAACTGAAATTGATTGGATTCCTTGTTGAAGTGGTACATGTATACATTTCTACCTGGACCTGTTGGCTTCATAGAACACCTGCATTGCAACAGGTCATCTGAGCTGTCTGCATTAGTTACCAATTTTAAGATACAAAACAGCTTTCACAAATGCTAGTATGTAATCAAGAAAATATAAGTACTGAAAGCAAAGTCTAAACGTTTTTCTTACTTGATATATGTAAATAGCAAGAGTCGCACAATAGGCAAATCTATCCCTGCTAGCAGCACACACATCTTTATTCCACGGCTGACATCCTGCGGCTAATAGGCCTACTTGCTTCACCTGTGCCATTTTTGTCTGTAAGATAAACAGAAAAATATAAAATTATGTTGCCTTTATATACCCACTGTACAGTGGGGTCTTGACTTAAGAACGGCTTGAGTTAAGAACATTTTGACTTAAGAACCACTCTCATAGGAAAATATTGACTTGACTTACATACTTAGATTTGAGTTAAGAACTGAAAAAAAACCACGTGGGAGGCAGGGAAACTGCAAAATTTGAACTTTCAGTTAACTGTTGGCCAGTGAAAAGGGTGCCTGTCTGCTTCCTCACTCCTCCCAGCGTTTAGAGAGTGGATTGGGAGTCTTCAGACTGCCTGGTACTGCCTGGACTGTATTTTCCCTGCCTTCCCTGAACCTTTCTTGACCTAAGAAAAAAAGAACAAAATATCCCCCTCTAGTGGTCGAAGGCAGAATAGCAGCTTCCCATTAGTTTCTATGGACGGAAAACAGCAGATACGGATCAAATGGTTTTCAATGCATTCCTATGGGAAATGCAGATTTGACCTGAGAACTTTTTGACTTGAGAACCGCCTTCCAATACGGATTAAGTTCTCAAGTCAAGACCCCACTGTACTTGGAAAAAGCTACAATGAAGCCAGTGTGACTGAAAGAGGAAGACCAAATGCAAGATGGATTGGGTTTACAGGAGTTGAGCACAGTTGTTGAGGAGAGAACATTTTGCAGACTGCTCATTGATAGTGTCACCGTAAGTTGGAGGCCAAGTGACAGCACACAGCAACAATAACACTACCACCACATAGGTTTGTGCAGCAGATGAGAAGAACAGATTTTTCATTCAATACTTTGATGGAAATCAATTTTCCCCTAGGAAAGCATATGTGCAAAACAAGCAGATATTCTCTAAATAATCTTGCAAAAATAACTGTGATTTTATTCCTTCTAAGCATTGAGTTTTTGGTCCTGGAAAAAGCAGTAAGTTAGAGACAGCTCATGGAAGAATGTTCATTCCACATGTGCAGTCTGCCAATGACAGGTCCTATACAGGCCATGCTCAATGCCAGGAATGACTGCTTTTTGAACCTAGGATACTTGGTTTGATTTTCTGATAACGTCATTCAAACAAATTTCAAAGAAACAGCTGTGTTAGTCTGTGACAGTTTATAGACATATAGACCCATCTGATATTATCTTTTGGGGATCAAAATCTACGTTTTTAGACACCAACATTCATTAAAGCAACCCTATTTTTATTATTCTCTTCACTTCCTTCTAAATTGTAGTAGAAATGAAGAAAGCATCAATACACATACACATAGTCATGGCTTGAAAAATCCAATTCATCTGTGACGAGTGAAAAAACGCTGCTTGACAAGCCATAGCTCTCTCCCTCCCTCCTTACCCTCAGTCCCTCCCTCCCTCTCTCTGATCCTGCAGTCCTCCCCTCCCCCTTCCCATTGCAAAAGGAAAAACAGTCCTCTTCTCACAAGAAGAGAGTTCGAGTGGCACATAGATAAACAGCTCTGCAGGAGAATGTAGAGTAATCCCATGCTGGAGAATATGGCGATTCCCTACTCCCATTTTCAACTGAACGACCTCACTCCTTACGAGGCCGGGCACTTTTGCTTTCAGTTTTATTTTTGCTGGAGACATTCAAAGGAAAGGCATTCAAAATACAAGCTTCATGACCCCACAGGCACGCAGGTAATAAAGCAATCCAAGTCTGAGAGTATATTTATTTTGTGTTGTACGCATTGTTATGTAGAAAGTGCCTAGTTTAAATTTAAATTTAAGTTTAAACATAAATTGCAAGGCTATAGTCTGGTCGTACTGACTGGTGAAATTTTTGACTGATTGGTGAGACATTCTAAAATTTTTCAAGTCCTACACATAGTAGAAATGTGGATCTAATTAATGGTAATGTGTACTCTGCAGAAATAATCTTCTTAATTTGTCTGGCTGTTTGTAATTAAAAGAAACTGCACCAGTTTTTCCACACAGAGGAACGGTAGGCAATTTGTACTCCTCTAACTCCATCTGTCCTCTCTAGCATAGCTAACAATGAAGGATGATGGGAGTTGCAATCCAATAATATTAGGACAGCCGTAAGTTGCCCACACTGCCTTAAAGCCCACACTTTCTTCATTCCTGTCTGTGGCATGTTGCAGGAGCAGTCAATGCTCTCATTCTATAATTATGGACAGGACAGGCAACCTACCAGATGCAAAAATGATGTTCTGTTCACAAGTGTATACATTTCTCAAGTCAGTTGTGAAACTGAGAGAAAGTCATTAGGAACAGTCAGCCATACCTGTCTTCAGCCCAGTCTGCCACTATAAACATATTCAAAACAATACTGTCTCAGCAACAGTGGAACTGTTTTGTTATCTGGATCTGGACAGCTGCAAAGTTAAACCCATCTGTGAAGAGTTTTATCATTCATGGCACAGGTTACTAATATGAAATGAAAGTCATTAGGCAGTGTAATATATCTCACTATCTGCTTCTGCAAACATAACAGATAATTCTAATAATAAAACACAATATGAACACAAAGCACACTAAGCCAAATTTCAGCCAAAATAATGAAACTAAAGCAAATCAAGTTTATTTTTTGTTTTCACAGAAGACAGATAATGAGATGGGGAAGGAAATGGAAGCAGAACAAAGCAAGGTTGTGGAGATAGCCTTGAGAGGTTCTTTGCAGTCAGCTATTTTCCCTAGTCAAAAAACTACCTCTAGGGACCTTGGGGGGGGGGGAAGTAAGCTCTTGATGCAACACAAAATGACTGTTTCAAGCTACTACATCCAAAGTCAAAATAGTCATGACATTTTTCAACCTGTGGTAGGAGAGGAGTAAGGATAATAAAAAGTCTCAAAGCCCGACTTACATCTGCACTACCTTGCAGATTTCTGGCATGTAAGAACCAGGAACATGTGTATATGTAAAGGTATAGGTTCACTCAGAAGTATATTCTGGCCTGTTTAACAAGGCTTACTCTTACACAAAGATACATTTACCCGTATTTTTCGCTCCATAAGACGCACCTCTCCATAAGATGCACCAAATTTTTAGGCAAAGAAAACAGGAAAAAATAATCTGGGAATGTCGCTCCATAAGATGCATACACTTTTCCCCCAATGTTTTTTGGGAAAAAAGTGTGTCTTATGGTGCGAAAAATACGGTAATCTAGGAGCAAGCTTCACTGAACTTTATGAGCAGATAGGAGTGCAATTGGAATCTATCTGAGATCTGCAGAATGTTCATTTCTCAAGTTACTGTATTTATGAATCTATCACCAACTATGGACATTTAATTTAATGCAGATGAACACCTCTTGCCCTGCAGCTACTAGAAAATTCTAGTCATTTGAAACCTGCTCCTGTGTATGTCTGTTCATAAATAAAACCTACTTTTGGGCGGGGCTTTGTTGCGGTGCTGCCAGCAACTCCAGAGAGGAGCTCTCTGGAAAAAACTGGAACCCTCCGGTCCGGGATCCCCCTTTTGAAATGGGGATCAAAGGAGAGTCTAGAAGAAGTCTCTCTGAAGCAGATGGTGAGCAGCAGGAGAAGAAAGGGAGGCAGACCCGGACTTTTTTCTTCTGAAGAAATCACCGTGCACGGACTGGAGCGGGCACCATTTTTTGGCACTGAGCCACGAGGAACCCTTTACCGGGGGAGAGGAGAGCAATCAATATAAACTAATAATATATAACAAGTAAGTAAGCCGAAGCCTCTGATTTATGAAACAGCCTCATTAAGCTGAAATAAGAATGAAAATATTTGGCTGAAAGAATAAATGCAGCGGCGGGTTTATCTTATCAGTCTGACTCAAAAGCGAAACTAAGCTTCTCCAAGTGAACTTTTAAAATACCAGGCTGATTCTAAAGCCGAGAGTCTGAGATGGAAAAATAAATCTTATGTTTCTGGAAAAGAATCCCAGACAGCAACACCGTCTGACTGGATTTAAGAGACTTCGGTGGATGCAGTGTGGCTGGGATACGTTACTCTTTGCCTTCTCTGGACTTTGGGAACTATAAATAATAGAATCTGGTGGTTTTCGGGAGAAGGAGCTGACGTGGCCGACTGGACTAAGGAGCATTAAGGGGTTAATGAAGATCACAAGACAAGCTCCAAGGACAATCTACTGGACAGTTTGAGACTTTACGATTGTTGTTTTGTTTGCCGGACTGCAGACCACGTGTGTCTAATAACAGAAGCTTGCTGAACCCAGGAGAAGAAGAAATAACTGCGTCACGGTTCTATTTGATATTGTATTTGCTGGGCTAAAAGTTGATTTTTATATTACAATATTTGGATAAAGATTGGAGGGAGATCTAAGGGGAGGATTATGATGAGGGGTTTGAATTGTTGATAAAATTGTGGAAACTGTGGAAGGATTTCTAGGGGGTGATTATTGTGGTATTTATACAAACCCCAAAGCCTGAGATGGACCCCAAAAATTCAAAAGAACAAATGGAGACTTGGTCTGTTCAATCCCAAAGTTCTGGAATAGTGGTGCAAGAAATAGAAAAGGAATGGCAGATTAATATACAAAGGCTAATATTAACAGGGTTCCAGCGAGTGAATGCAGGTCTTAGCAAAATAGAAGATTTGATGAAAGGGACGAAAGAGGGGACAGTAGATGCCAAACAAAACTTAAATGAAGTTGTACAAACTTTAGAATCATCTGTATTAGATATGACACCAGGTAATATGAATGCAGTAGAGAGTTATCCAGTGACCCATGCAGCTTCCAAAATTAAAAAGCATTATGACAAAAATCTTAAGGAGGCAGAGATACTGAAACCAGACAATCTTATGGTGAAAATATGGGAAGTGGAAAAAATGGATATTCTGTCAGATGGGCTGAAAGACTGTTCAATTCAAAAAGAAAATGAACGATGGGGTGTATTGTACAAATGGCAGCAGCTACCAGACAATGTTGGAATAACATAGAATAAAATTAAAATTAAATGATAAGATAAAAGCAGGAGGGTAATCAAACTGTGAAAAAGCAAAAAGTTGATATGTATTAGTAATATGAATTGATTGGATGATGTTATACTTTATGCTCTCCTATCCCCCAAAACCATTTTCCCTTCTCTATCCCCTCTTTCTTTTTGTACCCTTTATCCCTGTTCCTAAATAAATATATAAAAAAGGAAAAAAAAACATAAATAAAACCTACTTTTTGTAATAGCTCATTCAAAGAGGATTGCATAGGACCCCAATCCTTATATTCAAGCAAATGACCTTTTTTGTAGGAGTGTCAAATACATTTTTAAACATTTACAATTGTTTGTCTGAACAGTCATTTGAGTGTAATTATACTGCAACTGTCCTCTAGTTTGTCCTTTGACATGTGTGGATAAAACACAATTCAGTGGTCCCCATCATCATTGGGGCTTTGGGAACAGTATCAAAATTTTTTACACAGTATTACAAGCAGTTGCAGATTTGAAATAACATAATCAGAGCTACAAAAACCCAGCAATATTAGGAATAGCATATATACTACACTGATATTTAACGGATGCTTAGATTTTCTGTTAAAACTTGTATCTGTTATATAATACCAATGTTTTTGTAATTCTGATTGACCACGCCTGGTATTTTTTAACAACAACAACAACAACAACAACAACAACAACAACAACAACAACAACAACAACAACAACAACAACAACAACAACAACAACAACAACAACAACAACAACAACAACAACAATATTTCCAAGCTTGGTGGCTGTCATGAGACCAAAAACTAGATAATCAGAAAAGGTGACAGAATAGAGACCTCAAGACCTTGTAGAAAAAATACAATATAGAATTCAAAGGGACCCTTTAAACCTACAAACTGAAGTCTACCATGTCTTGCAAAGCAACAACACACAGAAAGTTGAATCAGACGTAATAGAATATAGTCCCCATGTTTTTTGCATCATCCCAAGCAGCGGGGAATAGAAAATGAAAGAAAATCAGCCATGGAAAAGTAAATTGACTGCAAACATAGGATGGTCTTTCACCTTTCTGCCTATTTCTTCAACCAACTATACGTATAATCTTGCTGGAGTTAATGAGGTCTGGTCTTCCAAGTGTCCAGATGGGAAATAGCCAAAGAATGTGGGTATACTGCCTTGAGTTCAACATATAAGGGACACAAAAGATATAGCCCATCTCTAATTGCTGAAGGATTAATAAGAATTCTCGAAGATGATACATTAAATGGAGAAGTTATGAAGATTACAAACAAACAAGGGATTCAGTTTCATGAGTATAATTCCCTACCATTTCAATCAAAGCAGCAGTAAACCCTGTTATGTGACTGTCTTGAAAAGAAATGTTATTTGCTTCCATAAACTATATTGGATCAAGTTGTAATCAGCAAGAAAATGTTACTTAATACTGAAAATTCATGTGATATGTCAGTATCCCATATGTGAAGTACTAGCTATATTGCAAAATTGATTTTATATATATTTGAAATGTAATATTGTTAGTTATTTTTATATCATATGACATTTCAGATTTATGAATATTTGAATACTACCCAATTTTATTTGTGACCTATATGTTTTTGGTTTTATTGTTTTTAAATTTGTAAACCTCCCAGAGTAGACCTTGGGTCTAGATGGGTGGAATAGAAATCTAATAAATAAAATAAATAAATAATAAAGATATACTAAACAATAAATATTGCTGATGCAATTCTTCTTAATCTTTTAAATTATACCTGCAGTCTTTCAAGCTTGTACTTTTTTCTTTTTGTTCTGCTTCTTTGGGACTGTGGTGTCAATGAAAAATGCACAAGATATGAAATGCAGATCACACTAACAAAACGATGCAGTTGTGGGGGAAGGTACTACATGCAATTCACAAGCATTCATTCTTCTGTGCATCAAAATCCAAACATTCAAAAATAGCAGAGAGACCACTTCTTATCCTGTGTCTTAAACATATACAGTATAGACAATTATAATACCTGTTTATTTCCTGAAGCATAGGTTTGAACAATCTCTTTTAAATGCTTCCCCCCAAAGAGGTGCTGTATAAAGATTGCCATAGCAACCCAATGTCTTACCCTAAAATACTGTTAAAGCTTACACCAGCCTTCAAAAGACACAGTATAAAGGGCTATAATGGTGGACCAATAATCTATTAAAACTGATTTAATATCTATTTTAACTGCAAAACATTGTATTTAAAAGAATAATCCAGGTGTTGTCTCTCCAACAGATATTTCCGATCAAAGCAATGTACTGAAATGCAAATTACACACGGTACTAGAAACACTCATAAACAGAAGGAAGATGCAGTGACGAAGCAGTTATTTTTGTAAAACTGAAAGGAGTCTTACTCTTTGTTGTCCTTCATACCAATCATCTTCATCAAACCAATACGAAATACAGGACATCCAAGCCATAAAGTAAAATGATGAATTAATAACTAAGCACCTAAATAATGTTAAGGCAATATGTATTCTGTTTGAAAATTTACTGAGACTACACAGAGATGAGCCCTAGACAGTGTGAAATCAGCTGCTCTATAACAGCAAGTCTTAAGGCTATGAATATTAAACAGAAAATATTTTTAGAAGACATGTATATTGTTAAGATCTAGATATGTTATTCAAACTAGAAAATGGGAAGCAAAATAGTGACAAAATCCCTGGTATATTACCCACTCTTAAGTTTATTAGTGTTTCAGACTATGTAAGACAATATAGAACTTTATCCCTTTGCCTTCAAAGGTATTTACTATCACGTGACTAAATAGGCATAGTACTACATCTTAAGCACTTTATTTATTTATTTATTTAAAATACGTTTATCCCACCTTTCTTCTTAAAAAGAACTCAAGGCGGCTTACATCATTAAAAAGACATTATGAAGAAGCTAAAAAACAGTAGGCATTCTATTAAAAAAGAATTAAACAAGTATTACATAAAAACAGTAACAAAATCAATACTAAAACATATTTAAAACAACAGAGCACAACCGTTCATTTAAAAACCCCTCTCAGTCCATCAGTTAGTAAGGGAAAGCTTGCCTAAACAGAAAGGTCTTTGCCTGCTCACAGAAGGATAGTAATGATGGGATTAGCCTAGCTTCCTGTGGGAGCAGCAACAGAGAAGCTCCTCTCCTGTGTCCCCACCAAGTGCACCTGTGAGGGTGGTGGGACCAACAGAGAGACAATCCCTGATGATCTTAAAACCCAGTCAGGCTCATAGAGTCGATTAGGGCTTTATAGGTTAAGGCCAGCACTTTGAATAGTGCTCGGAAATGGATCAGCAGCCAGTGAAGTTGCTGTAACGGGGGAGGGGGGTCACATGATCTCTGTAACCTGCCCCAGCCAGCAGACTGGCTTTTGCATTTTGGACCCTCTGGATTTTCCCAAAATTTTCCAAAGGCAGTCCCATGCACAGCGTGTTACAGTAATCCAGGCAAAATGTAACTAAGGCATGTGTCACCATGGCCAGATCAGCCCTCTCAAGAAACAAGTGCCGCTGGTGCACATGAAAGGATAAATTGATTAAAGTTAATCCCATTGAATACGAGGTGGCAGGCCTTCGGACAAATTTTATTCATCAGTCAACCGACTGACCAATCATTTTAAATATTTATAGCCTGTCTTATATCACAGGATTCCAAAGCAGGTTACAAAGCTATATGAAACAACTTTAAATTATAAGATATTTAAAACAATCTAAAATCCAACCACAGAAAATTCAAACATTAAATACATTGCACTAAAACCTATGCAGGTCATAACCTTCAGTCCTTAAAAGCTCTAATAAATAGGTATATCTTGACTTGGCACCAAAATGATGCCACCTTATGATTCAATAGCTTGTAGAACCACCTTTAGTGGCAAAAACTTTAAATAGTCATTTTCTGTATAGCTTTATCATTCTCTCACATCGCTGTAGAATTTTGGCCCACTCTTCTTTACAGTGTTTCAGTTCATTGAGGTTTGTGGGCATTTGTTTATGCACAGCTCTCTCAAGGTCCCACCACAGCATTTCAATCAGGTTGAGGTCTGGACTTTGACTGGGCCATTGGAACACCATGATTCTTTTCCTTCAGGCATTTTGTTGTAGATTTGCTGGTGTGCTTAAGATCACTGGCCTATTGCATGACCCAATTTCGGCCAAGCTTCAGCTGTCAGACAGATGGCCTCACATTTGAATCTAGAATACAGTACTTTGGTATACAGAGGATTTCATGGTCAACTCAATGACTGCAAGATACCCAGGTCCTGTGGCTGCAAAACATGCCCAAATCATCACCCCTCCACCGCCATGCTTGATAGTTGGTATGAAGCGTTTGTGCTGATATGCTGTGTTTAGTTTTCGCCATACATGACATTGTGCATTATGGCCAAACATCATCCATCCAAAGAATATTGTTCCAGAAGTCTTGTGGATTGTCCAGATGCAACTTTGCAAACTTAAGCTGAGCTGCCATTTTCTTTTTAAGAAGCAGCTTTCTCCTGGCAACCCTTCCACACCAACCATACTTGTTCAGTCTTTTTCTAATTGTACTGCCATGAACTTTAACATTTAACTTGCTAACTGAGGCCTGTAGAATCTGAGATGCACTGTATTTTTCCATGCATAAGATGATACTTTTATTTAAAATCTTTAGATTAAAAATTGAGGGTCATCTTTTACACGGAAGGGGGAAGGGATCACAGGGCTGCAGGATCACAGCCCTTTCATCCTGCAGCCATTTCATGGCTGCTTTCCCCCTGCACTCCATAAGCCCTACGGGGCTTTGGAAGTGGAGGGGATAAAGCAGCGATGAAAGGGCTGCAGGATCACAGCCCTTTGATCCTGCAGCCCTTTCATCACTGCTTGCCCCCTCCACTTCCGCAGCCCTTAGATCCTGCTTTGTGGGGCTTAGGAAGTGGAGGGAGAAAGCAGCAATAAAATTTTCTTATTTGGGGTTGGAAAAGTAGGGGTTGTCTTATACACCGGGACATCTTATACATGGAAAAATACGATAATTTTCAGGTTTTTGCAATTTCTCTGATCATTGCACTGTCTGACCTTGGGCTGAATTTGCATGGACATCTACTCATGGCAAGATATTCTATATCTTGAATATTTTCTACTTGTGAATAAACTTCCTCACTGTAGACTGATGGGCTTAAATTTGTTTGAAAATAGCCTTATAAACTGTAGATTGATGGGCAGCAACAATTGCTTCTCTACGATCACTGCTGATGTGTTTTCTCCTTGGCATTGTGTTAATACACACCTGAATGCTCCAGACCAGCAAACTGCTAGAACTTTGGCATTTATAGAGGTGGTCACACTTGCTGATGATCAATTATTCAAGGGCATTTGGTTAGCAGTACTTGGCTACTACTTAGCCTCTTAATTCCTATGGAAGCAATAAGGATTACTTAGTTTTTCACATATGGCTTCTCCATTTTGACTTTATTTTTGTAAAATAAATCATGACACGGTGTAATATGTCATGTCTTGTTGTTCATCTGAGGTAGTATTTACCTAATTTTCAGACCTACTAAGGACTAGAAGATTTTATTAGGTCCTGATACATAAAACCATATACAGTGATGCCCCGCATAGCGAGGTTAATCCATTCCGGATTAACCTTCGCTATGGGGAAACATCGCTAAACGGAACGGGGAAACCCATTCATTTAATGCGTTCCTAATAGGCCCAAAACTCACAGTTCTGAGATGTTCCCCCGTGTTCCGGCAGCCATTTTGGGTGTTCCGGTGGCCATTTTGGGTGTTCCGGTGGCCATTTTGGGTGTTCCGGCGGCCATTTTGGAACCGCCGAACAGCTGTTCCCCAACGCAATGTGATAAAACATCGGTATGCGATTGCATTAGCGATCGCAAAATCCGCATCGCTATGTGGATTCATCATTAAACGGTGCGCTCGTTATGCGAGGCACCACTGTAATTCAAAGAGGGTGTACTTTCCTTTTAACATGACTATAGCTGCTGCATACTGGACCTGCTGCAACTTATATGACATCTTCAAGGATAGCTCCACATACAGTGCATTGCAGTAGTCCAACCAGGAAGTTCCCAGGACATGGACTAGTAAGGCCAGGTTATCCCTGTCCAGGAACGGTCATAACTGTAACCTACTGTAAGCCACCCAGCATAGTGGCACGACCACTTTATGGGTATGAGTGGATACTTATAGTGACAACAGAAACTACCACCAGGTCCTGTTATTGAGGGAAGAGAGAAAAGAGAGAGAGACACTAAGGACAGAAAGAGAAAGTAAGGAGAGGGAGTTAAGAAACAAACAGAACCAGTGGGAAGTGAGTATATTCCCCCTGCAAATGATTCCTGTATTAGAGACCATCTCTACCCCGTTCAGGTTTGTGAGATAAAATACTTGTGTGAGGGTCAGATAGCATCAGAAACAAAGTTCTAAACGTTAGAAGACAAGTTGAATTAACAAGATGTAAATACTATTCTGAATGAAGAACTGATGGAAATAGTTGTTAATGAGTTACAGTTATCATTAATAAAACAAACTGAGTTAAAACCTAATCTAGCACCTGATCTTTCTGTGGAAGGGGTGAAAGAAGTAGAGGTGGAAGGTCTCAAAGAAGCTCACAATTAAGTCTGCAGTCATTTTAACAGGTCCTCCACCACTGCAGTGTAGGTGTGCTGCCATCAAACCACACTTCACAAGGAAATGATCAGACCATGACCATTGAGTTATAGACTCCTACACACACACACAAACAGACTTCCTTCATTCTTCCAGAGACAAAAACAGAGAGAATGACCTGCTACTTGTGTTGGTCTTACAATGTGTTAAGACTGTTCCATGGTAGCCATGAAATCCCAGATAGGATCTGTCAGGACAGCCTTGGCATGGATGTTGAAATTCCCCAGAACAACTGTCCTGGGGTTATCCAACATCAATCCCAAGATTCCCTTTACTATTTCAGGCAGGAAGACTGCTGGGCAGCAGGATGGGTGGTACACCAGCAGCAACCCTGTTCTGATCCAGCACAAGGTACAGGTCCTCAAAAATAATGCTAGGCTGGATAGGTTTCCATGTAAGAGAAATGGAATCCATATGAATGATGGCAACTCCTTCCTCTCTCTCCCCTGCCTGGCCATCCAGTCTAGGCTAATGCTGAATTGACTATGCAGAGGGGCAGAGACCCCTCTGTGTATTACTGAAACCCAACCAGATCTCAGTAATACACAACAAATCAGCCTTTTCATTCACAATCAAATAATGTATGGTGACTGTTTTATCATGGACTGGAATGTGGGCTGCAAGGACAATATGGACCTTGAAGGATGGGCAAAAGGACTAAAACCAGGGGTAGATTTCAAGCATCTGTTTTCCCATTCCCTCACCTGGCATGTCTGACCCCAACGCTATATCTTCCTCTGTCCAATATAACACAAATAGGAGCACTCAATTCCCTTCCTGTCTCCTGAGATTCCTCGAGGCACATATAATGGGTATAGGATCAGTGGCAAGTGTAAAGGTGTAGCAGTTAATATAATAGCATCCCCCAACTACAATTTCAAATTGTAAAACTGCATGGAAAGGTATATTTACCATATTTTTCCATTTATAAGATGTCCCGATGTATAAGACCCCCACTTTTCTAACTCCAAATTAGAAAATTTGATCACTGCTTTCCCCGCCACTTCCTAAGCCATGGGCTTAGCAAAAGTAGGGGGGGAAAGCAGGGATCAAAGAGCTGCAGGATTGCTTTGACCACTGCTTTCCCTGACACATCCTAAGCCCCACGGGGCTTAGCAAAAGGAGGGGGAAAGCAGTGGTCAAAGGGCTGCAGGATCACTTTGATCGCTGCTTCCCCCTCTGATTGCTAAGCTCTGTGGGGCTTAGGAAGTGGTGGGGAAAGCAGCAGTCAAAGTGATCCTGCAGCCCTTTGACCGCAGATTTCCCCTTCCTTTTGCTAAGCTCCATGGGACTCAGCAAGTGGAGGGAGAAAGCAGCAATCAAAGCGCAGCAAGATTGCTTTGATCCTTTCTCCCCTTCCACTTGTTTTTGTTATCTCCTCAGCTTACTTGCATGTATAAGATGACCCTCAGTTTTTAGTCTAAAGATTTTAGATGAAAGCATTGTCTTATACATGAAAAAATATATACAGGCAACTACGTTTTATACACGCAACTACATTTGGGCATTTCTCCCTTTGCAACCTCCAGACACTCAAGATGCTCATTTCTCATCCTGGGCATCACAAAATTCCTACCTTTTGACCCTGCCTCTTACACAGGGCTTCTGGAGGCACTCTTTAGCACAATTAATCCATACTCTAACTGTGGGTGATTCCACAGGACCTTGTCTTTAATCAAATCTGTGTTCCCATTCATTGCATCACATCTGCATACATGTCTCCTCAAAGTGGTGACCCAAACAGCAGATTCTGCCCTTTTCATCCTTAACCTAACAGAAAAGTGAAGGTCCTGGGGTGGGAGAAACAGCTGGTCCTAATAATCTGAGAAAGGCAAAGGTAAAGGGCAGCAGCAACCAGCATGGTCCCAATTCAGTGGGGAAGCAGCAACCTCAGAGAGGAAAACTAGGCAAACTGAAGAAACCTATCCAACTTCACTCCTGTTGACAAAGCAGCAAGCACCCACTGTAAGATTCAAAAGCAACAACCCATTTATCTTGCATATTGTCTCCTATGCTGACATTACAATCAGATTTCCACAGAAGTAAATCTCAAAAGGTACCAAGTGTGGTGTGGTGCATAGAGCAATGATTAGGACTCAAGATGCCTAGGTTTGAATTCCCGGTGAGCCATGGAAGCTCACTGGGGCTATGGAATGGGAAAAACCACTCCTTATATATCTCATTTCCCTTGAAAGCCCTAATAGGATTACTACAGTCAGTTCCAACTCCACAGCACATAAAAAATGAATCTCAAAACTGACCACACTGTTCCTAGAAAGACTACAATGTCAGGCATACTTACTCAGAAGTAAACCCCATTAATTCAGCCAACATTATTAGGTTGTAAATCTTGTGAGTAATATAGCGTACTCCTTCATGGATTGCTGCCTTGTCGTGGCGAAGGGGCTTGAGTAACTCAGAGAAACTATGGGCTATGCCGTGCAGGGACACCCAAGACGGACAGGACATAGTGGAGAGTTCCGACTAAACGCAATCCACCTGGAGTAGGAAATGGCAAGCCACTCCAGTATCTTTGCCAAGAACGCCCCATGATCAGAAACAAAAGGCTAAAAGATGTGACGCTGGAAGATGGGCCCCTCAGGTCGGAAGGCGTCCAACATGCTACTGAGGAAGAGCGGAGGACAACTACAAGTAGCTCCAGAGCTAATGAAGTGGTTGGGCCAAAGCCGAAAGGACGCTCAGCTGTGGACGTGCCTGGAAGTGAAAGGAAAATCCAATGCTGCAAAGAAAAATACTGCATAGGAACCTGGAATGTAAGATCTATGAACCTTGGGAAGCTGGAGGTGGTCAAACAGGAGATGGCAAGAATAAACATCGACATCCTGGGCATCAGTGAACTAAAATGGACAGGAATGGGCGAATTCAGCTCAGATGATTATCATATCTACTATTGTGGGCAAGAATCCCGTAGAAGAAATGGAGTAGCCCTCATAGTCAACAAAAGAGTGGGAAAAGCTGTAATGGGATACAATCTCAAAAATGATAGAATGATGTCAATACGAATCCAAGGCAGACCATTCAACATCACAATAATCCAAGTTTATGCACCAACCAGCATTGCTGAGGAGACTGAAATTGAACAATTCTATGAAGATTTACAACACCTTCTAGAACTGACACCAAAGAAAGATGTTCTTCTCATTCTAGGGGACTGGAATGCTAAAGTAGGGAGCCAAGAGATAAAAGGAACAACAGGGAAGTTTGGCCTTGGAGTTCAGAACGAAGCAGGACAAAGGCTAATAGAGTTTTGTCAAGAGAATAAGCTGGTCATCACAAACACTCTTTTCCAACAACACAAGAGGCGACTCTATACATGGAAATCACCAGATGGGCAATATCGAAATCAGATTGATTATATTCTCTGCAGCCAAAGATGGAGAAGCTCTATACAGTCAGCAAAAACAAGACCTGGAGCTGACTGCGGTTCTGATCATCAGCTTCTCATAGCAAAATTCAAGCTTAGACTGAAGAGATTAGGAAAAACCACTGGGCCACTCAGGTATAATCTAAACCAAATCCCTTATGAATACACAGTGGAAGTAAAGAACAGATTTAAGGAACTAGATTTGGTGGACAGAGTGCCTGAAGAACTTTGGATAGAGGCTCGTAACATTGTCCAGGAGGCAGCAACGAAAACCATCCCAAAGAAAAGGAAATGCAAGAAAGCAAAGTGGCTGTCCAACGAGGCCTTAGAAATAGCAGAGAGGAGAAGGGAAGCAAAATGCAAGGGAGATAGGGAAAGTTACAGAAACTTGAATTCAGACTTCCAAAGAATAGCAAGGAGAGACAAGAGGGCCTTCTTAAATGAACAATGCAAAGAAATAGAGGAAGATAACAGAAAAGGAAAGACCAGAGATCTGTTCAGGAAAATTGGACATATTAGAGGAACATTTTGCGCAAAGATGAACATGATAAAAGACAAAAATGGGAGGGACCTAACAGAAGCAGAAGACGTCAAGAAGAGGTGGCAAGAATACACAGAGGAATTATATCAGAAAGATTTGGATATCCTGGACAACCCAGACAATGTAGTTGCTGACCTTGAGCCAGACATCCTGGAGAGCGAAGTCAAGTGGGCCTTAGAAAGCCTGGCTAACAACAAGGCCAGTGGAGGTGATGGCATTCCAGTTGAACTATTTAAAATCTTGAAAGATGATGCTGTTAAGGTGCTACATTCAATATGCCAGCAAGTTTGGAAAACTCAACAGTGGCCAGAGGATTGGAAAAGATCAGTCTACATCCCAATCCCAAAGAAAGGCAGTGCCAAAGAATGCTCCAACTACCGTACAATTGCACTCATTTCGCACGCTAGCAAGGTTATGCTCAAAATCCTCCAAGGTAGGCTTCAGCAGTATGTGGACCGAGAACTCCCAGAAGTACAAGCTGGATTCCGAAGAGGCAGAGGAACTCGAGACCAAATTGCTAACTTGCGCTGGATTATGGAGAAAGCCAGAGAGTTCCAGAAAAATATCTACTTCTGCTTCATTGACTATGCGAAAGCCTTTGACTGTGTGGACCACAGCAAACTATGGCAAGTTCTTAAAGAAATGGGAGTGCCTGACCACTTTATCTGTCTCCTGAGAAACCTATATGTGGGACAGGAAGCAACAGTTAGAACTGGTCATGGAACAACTGAGTGGTTCAAAATTGGGAAAGGAGTACGGCAAGGCTGTATATTGTCCCCCAGCTTATTTAACTTATATGCAGAATACATCATGCGGAAGGCTGGACTGGAAGAAACCCAAGCCGGAATTAAGATTGCCGGAAGAAATATCAACAACCTCCGATATGCAGATGATACCACTCTGATGGCAGAAAGTGAGGAGGAATTAAAGAACCTTGTAATGAGAGTGAAAGAGGAGAGTGCAAAAAACGGTCTGAAACTCAACATCAAAAAAACTAAGGTCATGGCCACTGGTCCCATCACCTCCTGGGAAATAGAAGGGGAAGATATGGAGGCAGTGTCAAATTTTATCTTCCTGGGCTCCATGATCACTGCAGATGGAGACAGCAGCCCTGAAATTAAAAGGCGCCTTCTTCTTGGGAGGAAAGCAATGACAAATCTTGACAGCATCTTGAAAAGCAGAGACATCACCGTGCCAACAAAAGTCCGAATAGTCAAAGCTATGGTTTTTCCTGTCGTGATGTATGGAAGTGAGAGCTGGACCATAAAGAAAGCAGACCGCCGAAGAATTGATGCCTTTGAATTGTGGTGCTGGAGGAGGCTCTTGAGAATCCCCTGGACTGCAAAGAGAACAAACCTATCAGTTCTAAAGGAAATCAACCCTGAATGCTCACTTGAAGGACAGATCCTGAAGCTGAGGCTCCAGTACTTTGGCCATCTCATGAGAAGAAAAGAGTCCTTGGAAAAAACCTTGATGTTAGGAAGGTGTGATGGCAAGAGGAGAAGGGGACGACCGAGGATGAGATGGCTGGACAGTGTCTGCGAAGCAACCAACATGAACCTGACACAACTCCGGGAGGCAGTAGAAGACAGGAGGGCCTGGCGTGCTCTGGTCCATGGGGTCACGAAGAGTCGGACACGACTAAACGACTAAACACACAATATAGCGTAAGAGGTATAATACAATACTTCAAGGCTGACCATTACTTTACTAACTTTGAATCTGATTGTTATTTCAGACAGAAATGAAAAAACCATATAAAACTTCTCACAGTAAGTTGTGGGAACTTTCATAAGTCCTTAGTATCTCTAAAATCAAAAGCACTTCAGTAAAAAGTTAACTACAAAGATGGAAGATGGACCTTTGCAGATCATAATAAAAAATTTAACTCAGTAAACAAACTCTGTTGTGCTCAAAATCTACTCCAATACCAGGACCCACAAGCCTCAAGCCATCATAGGAATACAGCACCAGTTTCTTACCCATGGCAAAAAGGTTTCCTACCCAGCTAGACAGCTGGTCAGAGGAAAAATGAAAAGGATTCAAGGCAACTAGCAAAAACACCTATAGCTGGGCAAAACTCTTGATGTAAAAAATTCTCAGTTATACGTTTACTCATCACAGGCATCCTTCAGTCTCAAGAGACTATGGTAACATGCTCTGCATGGAGGACTTTGACGCTGTATGCAAAGCTGGAGTGACCTCTCCAGAGCACAAAGCCTGGGTAAAATAATATGGAGGATAGGCTGTTACCCAAGCAGCAAATCGCCCCTCTCCACATCACTGAAATAGTCCAATGGAAAGGCAAGAGCCAATACAACTGGTTCCAGCGACGTTGCAGGAGTTGCCAGAACAACACAAATTGCCTCTGGGACTCCAGCTCCGGATTTTGCCTCGAGGTTAACTCCTGAAGCCTTTTCCATCAGTGGATATAGCCACAAGGCAGTGGAGGTTTGGAATCGGAGTTTTCCTTGTCCTAGATGGGCTGCCTTCCCAGACTGACAAGTCCCACCTACCCGGCCTGCTCTGTCGCCGCATGGGTGATGGTGGCGCCTACTCCTTCTCCTCATGGCATGGGGGTTTGGAATTGGAGTTTTCCTTCTCCTAGATGGGCTACCTTCCCAGGCTAATAAGCCCCACCTGCCCAGCCTGCTCCCTCACTGCATGGGTGATGGTGGCGCCTCCTCCTCCTCATGGCATGGGAGTTTGGGATCAGAGTTTTCCTTCTCCTAGATGGGCTGCCTTCCCAGGCTGACGTGGATGATGGCAGCGCTCCACTAGGTCTTCTGCTTAGTACATCTAATTTATTTCTTCTTCTTCTTAAAGAGCAATAAGGAATTCTTAGAAAATAATAAGATTTTTCCAATATATAATATCAAATTTTGCCATTCATTTAGAACAGAACATATCTAAGCAGTAAACTAGCTGCTAAGAAAAAGGAGGAAATCCAGTATTTGTTCTTAATATAGGCCAACCTCAAGTTTCTGAGTGTAATCTTATTAGTCCAAGGAAGAGTCACACACACAAATCCTATCAACTAAAATGCCTATTACTTAATTCTGTAATTAGTATCACCATAGTGATAAAGCCTGTGGTCAAACACATACCCTAAAAGGACCTGGTATACGTCTCTCATTCTAAATGGTACTAATCACAGTCTCCAGTGAGACCAAAAGCAATTAAGAATACAATAAAACACTGAGAGTCTGATGTGTGCATGTGCATGAACACATACAGTATATGTGTGAAAAGAGTTAATTAAGTTATATATCTGTTTCTAGCATCATATCCAGAGGATGGCTTTGGGAAATAGATGCATGAGTACTGCCAGCATTGCTGCAGAGGTTGAAGGGGTGGGAGGTCAGCCTGTCAGTGCTCTGACCATACACCTCACACTGCGTCAAACTGGTCTCCAGGGCTGTCATCCCAGAAGGAAGCCTCTTCTAAAGATGATGCACAAGAAAGCCCGCATACTGTTTGCTGCAGACAAGCATGGATTTCTGGAACCATGTCCTGTGGTCCGATGAGGACAAGATAAACTTATTTGGTTCAGATGGTGTCAACCGTCTGTAGCGGCAACCAGGTGAGGAGTACAAAGACAAGTGTGTTGTGCTTACAGTCAAGCATGGTGGTGGGAGTATCATGGTCTGGGGTTGCATGAGTGCTGCCGGCACTGGGGAGCTACAGTTCTTTGAGGGAACCATGAATGCCAACATGTACTGTGACATACTGAAGCACAACATGATCCCCTCCCTTCGGAGCCTGGGCCGCAGGGCAGTATTCCAACATGATAATCACCCCAAACATACCTCCAAAACGACCACTACCTTGCTAAAGAAGCTGAGGGTAAAGGTGATGGACTGGTCAAGCATGTCTCCAGACCGAAACCATATTGAGCATCTGTGGGGCATCCTGAAATGGAAGGTGGAGGTGTGCAATGTCTCTATCATCCACCAGCTCTGTTATGTCATTATGGAGGAGTGGAAGAGGACTCCAATGGCAGGCTGTGAAGCTCTGGTAAACTCTATGACCAAGAGGGTTAAGGCAGTGCTGGAATATAATGGTGGCCACACAAAATACTGACACTTTGTGCCCAATTTGGACATTGTCACTTAGGGGTGTACTCACTTTTGTTGCCAGTGGTTTAGAGATTAATGGCTGTGTGTTGCGTTATTTTGAGGGGACAGCAGATTTACATTGTTATACAAGCTGTATACTCACTGCTTTCCATTGTAGCCAAGTGTCATTTCTTCAGTGTTGTCACATGAAAAGATATACAGCGGTGCCTCGCATAGCGATGTTAATTCGTTCCAAAAAAAACATCGCTATGTGAAACCATCGCTATGCGAAACACCATTTCCCATAGGAATGCATTGGAAACCGGTTAATCCGTTCCAATTGGAACGAATTGCCGTTGTTAAGCGAAAAAACCCATAGGAAACATCGCTAAGCGAAACAATGTTTCCTCCATTGGAATGTAGTGAAGCTGACTCAATACATTTCAATGGCTTTGCGAAGTCAATTTTTGCAAAATTAAGTGTGTCATAAAAGGGTCAAAAATGGTTTTAAATGCTTGGATTAGCTTCTGCACCCTCTAAAACAGATGCAAAAGTTAATTTGGCTTTGATCTGACTTTTTGTTAATTTATGGTGAATTTCCCCCCCCCCCAACTTTTGACAGCTGTCAAAATCTGACAGCTCCATTATTTCCTATGGGGGAAGACAAAATTCACAAAAAAATAGTGAAGACTCAGCAACTGTTCTAAATGCTTGGGTTTGTTAGAGGACCCCCTAAGTCATGTGCAAACCTGATTTGGCTTTGATCTGAACTTTCGTTAATTTTTTGTGAATTTTTTCTTCCCCCATAGGAAAGCATGGAGCTGTCAGATTTTGACAGGTCCATTGGTTCCTATGGGCCGGAAAAAAAAATTAACCATAAATTAACGAAAAGTCAGATCAAAGCCAAATCAGGTTTGCACATGACTTAGGGGGTCCTCTAACGAATCCAAGCATTTAGAACCGTTTTTGACCCTTCTAAGACACTTTTTTAATTGAAAAAAGAAACATCGTTAAGTGAAGCAGGGGACCTAAAATCGCATTCGTTATGCGAAGCATGGTCCCAAACTTCGCTAAGCGAAAATCGCCCATAGGAAACATCGTTATACGGTGCATATTATTTTCTAAAAAAACACATCGTTATGCGAATTCATCGCTAAACGAGGCAATCGTTAAGCGAGGCACCACTGTATTTAAATATTCATGAAATGTGAGGGTGTGTACTCACTTCTGTGATATACTGTATGTATAGCCTTACTCAGGTTTTAAGAAATCTATTTAAATTGTTTTATGTCATAATAAGGATAGCCGTGGTGGCGCTGTGGGCTAAACTGCAGAAGCCTGTGCTGCAGGGTCAGAAGACCAAGCAGTCTTAAGATCGAATCCACGTGACGGAGTGAGCTTCCGTCGCTTGTCCCAGCTCCTGCCAACCTAGAGGTTCGAAAGCATGCAAATGCGAGTAGATAAATAGGGACCACCTTGGTGGGAAGGTAACGGTGTTCCGTGTCTAAATCGCACTGGCCATGTGACCACGGAAGATTGTCTTCAGACAAAACGTTGGCTCTATGGCTTGGAAACGGGGATGAGCACCGCCCCCTAAAGTCGAACACGACTGGACAAAAATTGTCAAGGGGAACCTTTACCTTTACCTTATTAAGGCATCATTGTTTAACACTGTACAGTGTACATATGGTAATGAGCCAGCGTGCACGATATTATTATACCACCATCCAGCTACTAACACAGTATACAATAAATCAAAAACAACTGCCTTTCATTTCAGCCATTTATACTAATAAAACCAGATGGGACAAAATTGTCTTGAAAGGTCTATTGTATTAATTCACTAAGCTTTTTTTTTGTCCCAGCCAAAATAACATCCCATTCTGTTTTTCAAAAAATCATGGTTCCAAGAAGCAAAAAATGGCATACAATTCTGATAATCATTAGGGTACTTCAGGTGATGGTGGGGAGCTAGAATTGGTGATGAGTTCAGGAAATACAATAAATACAATCAACTCCTTCCGCTAACTCTAATGTAGTTAGCCAAGTGTGTTACTAATAAGGTTATGTGACTTCTTACCTGTGAATCTGTGGGCAAGCACCATAAGAAGAAGGGACTAATAAACTACTGCTGAGTACTTTATGTATCTAGAAAATCTGGGTGACTCACCATAACACAGAATCAAGTTGATGGCAAATAATAATTATTAACCCTAATGTACCTTCCATAATTTCGAATTTTCATGAAATCTCAGAACTCCTTACAATTTGCTCTGTCAAAGTTTGTTAGGTGTTTTTTTAACTCTGACAAACTATGGTTAAGTATTATTCAGGTTTCAGGTTATGCAAATAAATTCTTAAGGGGCAGAGCATGGCCAGATGGAAGAACTCCTGACACCAGCAATTAGAAGGCACTGTGTATGCCATCTTTTTCTCCTTAACAAATTTTCTGCACTAAGAAAGAAGCATGGAAAAACAAAGGAGGATTAAAAGTGGATGATAACACTGCATAAAGTCCACATAAAACTCAATGAGTTTTACCACACAGAATTGTGATAAAAGGCTTGTCTGAAAGATGCTCTTAAGACTCACATGCTGCTTTGCTTTCCAATTTACTTTGTGATCTCTCATTTTAAGCTATATGTCTATACCATCCGGCATACTTAATTTGAAGTTCTATCTTGTATTTGTTGTTGTTATGTACCCTTAGGTTGGAGCCATTTCACAGCAACTCTAATAAGGCTTTCAAGGTAAATGGAATATTTAAGGAGTGGTTTTACCAGTTCCACACCCGTGTGGAACTGAGGAGGGATTTAAACCCATGGTTCCATGGCTGAGCAGGGATTTGAACCCAAGCCTCCTGAGTCCGTTTGCCACTCCATTCCTACACCACACTGTATCATCCTGTATTTACCTCCACTTTGAACAACCCAATTCCTTCAAGAGAACAATCAAGGATACTCAATGACTGAAAATTTCATCGTGTAACAGAAAAGAGAATGTCTGATTTTACTTTGTCATACTTTGTTTATAAGGCAATTCATTCTGTATGTTTGCTTCTATATTACAATTCCTTCAACTTATCCTCCGGTGTTATTGCTTAGTAGCAATTTAAATTTGGATGCAACTTCTATTGTGGCTCACTTTTTATAGATAAGAGACATCTGATGAAGTGGCATCTAGTGCACAGAAGCTTATTACACAGTAAAGACACCAGCCTTTCATGCACATGGGACTCTAGTTTTATCTGCAATAATCTAATATGAATATCATTCTGGATGCTGTAGTAATCGTGCACTGGTTTAGGTCAGTTATTCACTATAATGCTTCCTATTTTAATAAGAGAGCACCAATTTTACCTGAGTTAAAACTGCTCATCCTTCTTCAAATCTAGATATGGCACAATATTTTTTAAGGGAGGACCCAATGTCAGAAGGTGTAAACACACATTTGTGACAATGTTGTCTTTTCTTTTGCTACTCAAAGTATATACAATGTTTGTAATAACCAATTTCCCATGTGCACCTAAACCACAACACAATAAACACTGTCAGCCTATAAAATACACATGTAACACTAATACTGGACACAAACACATTCTTGTTGGGTTGGGCCCAGGTGAATTATTTTCAGAGCCGGGCAGGAACTCTGCTTCTGTATCGCCTTAATGAAAGAGAAAGGAAGCAAAAGAGCAACAGATGGTAGAACTGAAAAATTAGAAAGCTCGCCATTAACGGCCATGTCCCTCCCCCCGCCCAAACAAACAGGGGATTAAAGTCAAAAGCAAAAGGCAATCAACAGCATTTCAGGAGGATTAAAATAATACATTAGCGCAATCAAGGCGCTGACATAGTGTGCCAGCAGACACACACACCCCTTTCCCTTTTTTTTGCCTGCTTGCTTGTCGCTGGAGGCACTCAAGTCTCGACTAGTGCCAGGGATGACAACATGGGGTTTCTCTCACTCACTCACTCACTCACTCACTCACATCCTTATAGTCTGAGGGGCCCCAGGGACGGCCGGACACCAACCCCACTTTCCCTTCCCGACATCCCAGCCGCCTCCCTTGGGAATTTCGTTTCTTGGCATCCCACGCTGCTTTGCCTTCCCGCCCCTCCCTCCCCGCCACCTCTTGAGGAGGCTCTCCCTTCCCCTCGGCTCCCCTTTGTGTTTCGGGTCCAGGCACCTACGCCCTACCTGCCCGTGGTGAGGCGCTGGCGGGCGCCGCTTCCGTCCTTGCGCCCAAAGAGGGAGAAGGCAGAGAGGGCGGCGGCGAGGGCGAGGACGAAGAAAAGGCCGGAGCCGCCGAGAGTGAACCTCGTTGCCCCGGCAACCCTGGGGGCCCGCCTCCGCTGTGGAGCAATCCGCTGTGATTGCTGGCAACTTCTCAAGACCCTCTCGGAGGGAGGAGGAAAAGCCTAGGCCGGCGGCGACGTCACCTCGACGGAGGGCGCGCGGGCAGGCGGGGATGATTGGCGGAGCGAAGGAGTCTGCACGGCCCGGGCAAGGGGGCGAGCGAGGCAGGGGCTCGGGGTTCAGCAGGAGAGCGCGAGAGGGTTTTGGAAAGCAACCTGCCTTGACTTGCACGAACGCTCCCTCGGCCTCCAGCAGCCACACGCCCAGCGAGCTGTGCTAGTGGTGGCTTCCCACAGGTGCCACTTGTTTTTTCACTTACTGCCGCTGCAAGGGCCCGTTTAAGAACCTGCTTTAGTTTGGTGACAGCCTTTTCTGTCTTCATTTCTGCAGCCTCTTCGTGCTGCTGGAATCAGGGCATCTCCATCACTGCCATCTCTCCTCTCCCTCTCTCAGTTCTGTTCACCTGCTTTTACAACTTCTGCAAGGATTTCGGTGCGTTGTTTTGGCCATTCGTAATAATGTCAGTGCATAATATCCTATATAAAACAAGAAGTGTTTATTCCCCTCCCCACTTTTTCCCAGCTTCATACTGGTCCTTTCAGCTGTACAGCTTTTCCCCAAAAGAACATATATATTTAGACAACAAAAAAAAGCAAAAAATTAATAACAAAAATGTGAAACCACTGAAGCCAAATGGAAAACTCACATTAAATGTAGCAGTCTTTCAGGTGCAGCGATACTTGTGTTGTTTTTTGTTTTTATTTTTGTCTGGGTATGCTTGCTCACACTAACACGGCTACTTTGAATACTAGCACATATTTTGTTCTGTTGCTTCGTATAGTAAGTAACAACCAGAGACAGGCCATTGAATCAGTGGAACATACAGAGGAGTTGGCTCACCAGCTCTCTATTATTTTCCCAGGATCATGGGCTCAGAACGATTACTAGTGTATCTCCAAACATATTGACATGTACTATGTGTATGCGCTTTGTTACACTCTCATACAACTGTACTTGTGGAACAGAGAAAGGAAATTCCTATCCAAGTACTTCCTAAAAAACCGCAAAGAAAAAAATGGAAGGGAGAAATGTTGCAGTCTATGGGCTGTTTATTAAAATTTTACTTTAGCAGTATTTCACACAGGAAGTACTTCTGGCTGCTTCTCATGGGCTTCGAGAAGTGCATTGTTGCAGTGGGAGCCATACCTCCTCCCTGACTTCTTCATTTTTCAAGTTAACAATGTGCTGCATAGAACAGCGTGTATAAATGTGTTACCTTACATGCACTATGAAGTGGTGAAATACCTATGACAGCCTTTAAATATGCTTTTGAATGTATTGCTAGACACAATTTAGTTTTACTGTGTTGCACAGAATTACTCCAGTATTCAGCACTGGTTAGGCCTTGCCTCAAGTATTGTGTCCAGTTCTAGACACCACACTTCAAGAAGGATGCTAACAAATTGGAACAAGTTAAGAGGAGGGCGACAAGGATGATTAGGGGGCTGGAAACCAAGCCTTATGAGGAAAGGCTGAAGGAATTGGGCATGTTTAGCCTTGAGAAAAGAAGGCTGAGGTGTGATATGATAGCACTTTTCAAATATTTGAAAGGCTGTCATACAGAGGAGGGGCAAAATCTGTTCTCGATCACCCCAGAGTGAAGGACACGTAATGATGGGCCCAAGTTAAAACAAGCCAGATTTTTGTTGAATATCAGGGAAATGTCCTGACTATTAGAACAATAGGACAGTGGAACCAGCTACCTCGAAGGTTGGTGAGTGCTCGAACACTGGAGCCATTCAAGAAAAACTTAGATAATCACCTGCAAATATGCTTTGATTGTATTCCTGCACTGAGCAGGGGGTTGGACTTGATGGCCTTGTAGGCCCCTTCCAACTTTACTTTTCTATGATTCTATGATAAGCTTACTCACACTGCTTACTGAGAAGATATGGGAGAAAAACAACAGAGTCTGTCATTCTTTCCACATTGCCAGAGTAGTATGCGCAAAACCTGAACACCTCCCTAAGAGTCCTACAGAACTTTATAGCTCTAGGGCGAAACTTTTCGGGCTCACATTTGGGAGAAAGCAGATGGTGTGCCGCCATGGCGGAACTGGAAGTGGTGGTGGCAGAACTGGAAGTGGTAGCAGAAGGGGGAATCCCAGCATGGAGGTGCCTCAAGACCCCACTCCGGATCCGCTGCCAGCACCAGCTGCTCTGGATCCGCCTGCTGATGTGCAAGCACCACGGCTGCAGCCACGTTCTCAGGTTTGGCTGCGTGGGGGGGGAGTACCGATCAGGCAACTTATGGCTCGCGTGTCGGCAGAAAGGGCTCCATGTGCCAGCTGTGGCACACGTGCCATAGGTTTGCCAACGCTGCTGTAAGGGAAAATCAGAAGCCTATGTTCATCACAACTGCCATTTATTCCAATTAAGAGTTAATTCCAGAATGAAACCAGACAGTCATTTCCAATCATATTAAAATTCATCTGACTATCAAGGTATAAGTCTTTTCACAGTTGCAACAATTGCAGGCAACATCAGCTTGTCTAACTCTACAAGCTTACAAGCTTTATCTATCTACGTTGCTTTTGTGTTCCGTATGCACAAGAATACTTAACACCCAAAAATCTTACAACTGTGGAAAACCATAGACATAAATGCTTAAAATATATGAAAACCAAACTTCTCGTAGGCAAATACTTAAGTCAGAAATCATTCCAAGATACAGAAGCACAAAAAAATACAAAAAGAAAAGAAGGATATTTTAGTTACATTGTAAAAATGCAGGAGCTTATGGTTTGAAGTCATCTTCAATAGGTCAGGCCTTCTTCACTGAGGCACCAACTCTCTGGAACCAGCTCCCGGTGGAGCTGTGTCTGGATCCATCTCAATGTTTAGGAAAAAAATCTTGCTTTTACAGAGGCCTCCCTTAGTGACCTTGCCTGATCCCATGCCTTGTGCCCCAACCATTACTGGGATAATATACTTCTTGTTATTACTGTTTTAATCTTTAGGTCTGTTTATTTATAATCTTACTGTTCTTGTTTATTTTATCATGCTGTGAACTACCCAGAATAGTGCACTACACTAATGGGGTGATTAAATAAATAAATAAATAAATAAATAAATAAATAAATAAATAAATAAATAAATAAATAAATAAATAAATAAATAAATGTTACTGATCAAAGCTACAATTGTGTCTTCTTTTGGGCTTCCTGATGATTCAGGAGTTCTTCCCAAACACATGTTGCAACAGCTTCAGTCTAACACATGGAGCATGAGAAATGTGTGAATGGACATATCTTCCTGTATATGAATTTATAACCAATGGATATCCATTTATAATTTTAAAAAGGATTCATGGAACTTGTGCTGGTGGTGAAGCCTTTGACAATGAGCGGCTGAAATGCAGCAATAATCCAGAGCAAAAACAGTGAACAGAAGAAGGAACAATCAAGGTGGGCAGATGGATGTCCTAAGAAGCGACCAGCCATTAGGAAGAGATGGCAAAGGACAGCTAATTGAAATGATGAAAAAATATTGGGGTTGGAATCCAATACAAAAAATTTGAAGATTAGTCATAAAGGATAGCTGCGCATAGCCACATTGCACTGCTATGTTCACAGTCTTCAGTGTGTAGGGCAGAAAATTTTTGTGGAAGATAGTCAGAATCCTGTTTGGCTATGCAACTGCATAAAAGTGATTACATAAGCATTTTGCTCATTCCACCAACTGCTCTTTGACTACCTGATCTTGCAATAGTTGCAAAATTGGGTATGCAGCTGGTCATGTGACTGATCACATAAAGGAAAGCCAGGATTGGTGGTGGTGGGGAGAATACTACACCACTGCCTTTATGCACATAGTTTTCTTCATCTGGATTTTGGCAGCTGTATAATGTTTAGTATTGCAAAGTACCCAGTCCTTTTGTTGTTACAAAGTTCTCCTTAAGAAACTATCAACAGGGCTGTGCAAAACAAGAGAAGAGATGGCCATGTCTCCCAATTTTGGATACCACAATATTTTCTCAATTCTGGATGCCATTGTGGTTCTAATTCTATCTCTCTCACACACAAAAAAATAATTTTTGTTTTGTTACATCTGATTGCTCGTTGCTTGAAGATTTTTATCAGTGAGGATTCATTAATTTGAAAAATGCAGTGTTTGAAGTGAGATATTTTTAAAGTTCTGGTGGTGCTTTTTCATCTATGATAGCTTAATCTCACAGATAAATTATTTAATTAATAGGCGCTGTCTTCAAAATATGTTGCAGTTATCTCTCCTTCTACACAACTCAGTTATATGCTTTTAACAGATACTAAATTGGGCTATTTAAATGTGCACAGAAATATCTTATCTGAATCCAAGCTAGCTACAAAACATATAATTTAAATTATTTTTTGTTCCTTCCAGACTTTGAGTTATAAACAGCTATGAAAAAGAAGAACATTTTCTAAGCTGATAAATATACAGTCATATAGTGGAACCAGGCCTGCTAGGATTAGAATGTCCAAACTTAATGTAAAATATTGGAGGGTGGTTTGCTTTTAAAGGGGCAATTAAGAGTCATTAACTTTATATACATTTAACTGCCTAAATTTTTGTACTCATCTGGTGGCGTGGGAGATTTGTTAGCAAGGAGATCATTATGATGAGCAGCACCCATTCTTCAAAATTTAGCCCCGCATCACTGGTGGCATTTCAAGAAGCTCACTCCCAGCTAAGACAAATATGCACCTATGATACTGTATATCTTACTACTCCCAAACCCCTCACATACTGCAGGGCACATGATGAAGGTCTTTCCAGCTGTTGACACCCACAGAAATCTGACCACATACATGAAGTGAGCATACAGCAGGGATGGGGAATGTGGGTTCCCCCAGAATTTCTTGGACTGCTACTTTCATCATCCCTTGCCATTGACTGTGCTGGTGGGGGGGGAACATGGGAGCTGCTATACAACATTTGGAGGGGCACTCCTGACAATGGAGTACTGTATACAGCACCAAATATAATTCAATCACAAGCTAAGCAAGTCTAATTCAGGGAAGTGATTCCCAAATATGTTAGCTTCACACCTCTTTTTTTAAATTTTCATTAGAAACCTTCCCACCTTTCTCTAATCTGCACATGGTATTCAAAATAGTTCACAAAATGTGACATAAATGTGTACGCCTTTTATTAATTTGTAACTGAAAATGAAAACAAAACACTTATACTTCATTAAAATATTTAAAATATAAAACAAGGACAGTTTCGCTTGAAAACAAACTCCTAAATTTTAGCAAAAATACGTATCATAGAAAGTTTTTTAAGATAATGAAATAAAATTAAACAACAATTTCACAGGCGTGAAATTTGGAATGTCTTTGTGTCCCTACCCAAAGTTACACATCCCTCCAAGTTTGAGAACAACTCATTTATGGCCTCAGATTATGAAGGCTCACTAAATACTATACACATATTCATGCCTATTTATGAATGTAAGAGTAAAAGAATTACATTGGTCAAACCAAAGGATTAGCTAACATAACTTTCAATGGCTAATGAGTTGCATATGGGAAGGCCACCACATGAGCACAACAGCAACCTGTTTTACATTAAACAGCAAAAGATACACTGGCTCTATTGTGTGTAATAAGCTGGATAGCTAATTCGGTGAGATGGAGCAACTGGCTGCAGAACCAAGGATTGTGAGTTTGATTCCTTACAGTGCTTTGAACCAACTTGATATCATATTATCATGGCGATACATAACTTCATTATCATACATAACGATTAAATACATAACTGTCTTGACTAGTAGCCACTGATGGCCCTAACCTCTGTGAATTTGTTGTTGCTATGTAATAGCAACTCTAATAAGGCTTCCAAATTAAGTGGAATATTTAAGGAGTGGTTTCACCAGTTCCACCCACCCCCAACGTGTGGGGATTCAAACCCAGGCCTACTGAGTCCTAGTCCATCACTCTGCCACTATACCCCACTGGGTATCTTCTGGATGTTATTCTTCCATAAGCCCTTTGGCTTAATCCTGGATTTTTGGCCTAATTAGGTCCCCTCAAGGATGAAACACATTCAGCGTCCCTTTGCTCCTTTTTGGATTCCAGTACGCTAAACATAGGGAATAAGATCATCAGCAGGAGAGCTGTGATGGCTAAGGAATCACCTCCATGCACCAATAGATCACAATTTGTTTTTTCTAGGGTAGAGGCCAATATATAAAACAAATAAACATTTTACATTCCACATCAGTGAATGGAGCAAACAATTGATTCAAAGATTAAAGATACAAAGAGGCTTAGAAATTAACTGGAGTGGGAGGTGAGAAAACCAAGGGATCTTTTTAGACAGTAAAGTATAAGGCTTTGGGATTCAAGTGAGCAACTGCCTGCTAGAGCAGCTCATCCATCACACCTTGGAATCTGGCCTCGGAGGACAGCAGCGATGAATGGAACTGAGTGCCACTTTCCTGAGGTGGGGGGGCACTGGGGAGACACTGGGGGCCATTCAGTGGAAAAAAAACACCACCTAAGACCCAATAAACACAGTTGCAAGAATTCAGTGGGTGAGGGAGACTCGGGATGGCATTTGCTCCCAGCACCTGTCTCAGAAGACAACTGTGCTTCTGTATGGAAGCCAATCTGTCCTCCACAGAGAAGCACAGTTGGATGCGGATGTGGTCCTCCCCACGTCCAGACTTGCACTGAATGCGGCCCAAACCCACCCCTACCTCCCTCACTCCTCATGTGTCTTGGCTGACCTGGGAATCTTCCCTTCTTGACTGGTTGGTCAAGGACAGCCAGGCTGAAACTCAGTTCCAACTGATGACACAATATCCCAGCCAACTACTCTGGCAAGGAGGTGGGATGATGAGTCTCCCTGCTCAGCTGCTGAACGGTTGGCTGAGGAGAGAGGCAGGGAAGTGCTGGCAGGACTACGTCCAGGATTGGTATGATGTTGCTGCTGACGGAAGTGCACGCTGCAAGGAGCCTAGTGAGTGGACTGGGCTGGTTCGGGGGCGGGGAGAGTTATGGTGCCGAGCTTCAAATCTGAAGCTGCCATGTCTACACACAATACTATAACACATAACAATCTTAACTAATAGCCACTAATGACCCTAACCTCTGTGAGTTTATCTTGATCCTCTGAAAGTCATCCCAGGGGCTACATCTTGTGGCAATGAATGCCATAATAAATACGCAATTTAACTATGCACTGTGTGAAGAAGTACTTTCTTTTACTTTCCAAATTCTTCTGACATTGAACTTCTGTAGATGATGCTGGATTATAATATTATATGAGAGGATGACGAGCTTTTCTGTATCTACTTTCTACAGATAATTCATACATTTAAGTATCTCTGTAATGTCTCCAGAACCTAAAACACATATTTAAGAATAAATATATTTTCCTGGAAAACAAGGTCACACTGCGATATTGCTCCCAGCACCTGTCTTGGAAAGACAACTGTGCTTCTGTATGGAAGCCAATCTGTCCTCCACAGAGAAGCAGAGTTGGATGTGGATCTGTTGCATTTGTAACACCTGTGGCATGTCTGTTTTCTTGCCAGTAAGGTGCATGGGAAGAAATGCTCTGAGTGTCAGCTGGTGGTCCTCTTGGAAGACAAGGTCTGGCAGCTGGAGGCCTGTGTTCTAATCTCCGCACTATCAGGGAGAAGGCTGGGTAGGTGGGGCTCGTCAGCCTTGGAAGGCAGCCCATCTAGGAGAAGGAAAACTCTGATTTCAAACCTCCACTGCCTTGTGGCTATATCCACTCATGGAAAAGGCTTCAGGAGTTAACCTAGAGGCAAAATCCTGAGCTGGAATCCCAGAGGCAGTTCGTGATGTTCTGGCAACTCCTGCGACATTGCTGGAACCAAGGTTCTTGCCTTTCCATTGGACTATTTCAGTGAGATGGAGAGGAGGAATTTGCTGCTCTATCCTCCATATTATTTTACCCAGGCTTTGTGCTCTGAAGAGGACACTCCAGCTTCACATACAGCATTGAAATAACACGGGAAGTAGCAGTTACTGGTTATATGTCTTTGCTCGATTGGTATAGAACATGATGCCAGGGGCTACTTCTGACAGTGGGAGAGGTCATTGCACCTCACTAGGTAGCTACTGCCCATGTTAAGCTGAGCAGCCTCCAGCCAGTAAGGTGCTGTCTCACCATGGTCTGTTAACATCACGGGGTGTGTGGGTTTAGGGTGAAAGTCAACAAGCAGATTGATAACCCTGCACCATGCAACAATCATAAGAAAACTTCTGCTCTAAAGTTGGGCACCTGGAATGTTCGGACAATGACCCCTGGCTTTTCTGATGTCCTGCAGGAAATAGATGACATGCACAAGACAGCTGTCATTGACATGGAACTGAGTAGACTGCAGATGGATATTGTTGCCCTGCAAGAGACAAGATTGCCAGACATGGGATCTGTCAAAAAAAAAAAAGTTCTTCTGGCAGGGAAAACCATTGAATGAGACTGGGGAACATGATGTTGGCTTTGTGGTCAGATATACTCTACTGAGATCCATTGTTCCACCTACTGTTGGGAGTGAAAGAATCCTGTCTCTGCAGCTCCACTCATCAGAGGGACTGGTCACTCTCATTAGTGCATATTCACCAACACTGTCATCCACAACAGGAGTGAAAGACAAATTCTACGATGATCTGGCAGCTACTATTTAAAAAATCCCTGAAAGAGAGTCACTGTTCATTCTCGGAGACTTTAACACTAAAGTTGGTGCTGATACTGATCACAATTCTTGGCCCACTTGTTTAAGCTGTTTTGGCATTGGGAAGATGAACGAAAACAGCCAATGCAATATATAGCAATAGCAATATAGAGTTGTGAAAGATGGAAAGTGAAGGAAACTGACCAGAAGAAAAATTCCTCTGAAAAGTGCTGGCGGAGAGCTTTACAGATACCATGAATGACTGGATGCTAGATCTGTTCAAGCCAGAATTTTAACTAGATGCAAAAATCATCAGACTAAAGCAATCATTCTTCCCTAAGGCAAGGCTCAGACTTCTGTTACAGTCTGAGGTCTCTCTCACACACAGTAGCGCCCCCATTAGGATGCTCAAGATGATTTATTTCCAGTTTCTCTGCTGATTGTAGATTGTAAGCACAGTGAGGTTGGGGGCTTTCTGTTGTTTCGTTAGCAGCAACAGAAGGAAAGGTTGTCCTTTCTCTTTTTTAAAAAGCTGAGACCACTATTAGTATGTAGAGAAGCCTGAGGAAGAAATCTAGGAAACTGAATTTGGCTCTTGGGCTGAAAATGGTTCTCTACCTGAGACTAGGTAAAGATAAAGGATCCCCTTGACAATTTTTGTCCAGTCGTGTTCGTCTCTAGGGGGAGGTTCTCATCCCCGTTTCCAAGCCATAGAGCCAACGTTTGTCCGAAGACAATCTTCCGTGGTCACATGGCCAGCGCGACTTAGACACAGAACGCTGTTACCTTCCCACAGAGGTGGTCCCTATTTATCTACTCGCATTTATATGCTTTTGAACCGCAAGGTTGGCGGGAGCTGGGACAAGCGACGGGCACTCACTCCGTCGCGTGGATTCAATCTTACAACTGCTTGGTCTTCTGACCCTGCAGCACAGGCTTCTGCGGTTTAGCCCACAGTGCCACCTGAGACTAGAGGATTCACCTTCTCCCAAAGCACAGCTCTTTCTAGATAAGCAATGCAGCTTCTTTCCAGGAAGAAGCAAGAAGGTGAACCTGGGACATTCTGGATAGGAATGAAT
The DNA here is from genome assembly GCF_051106095.1 of Pogona vitticeps. Lineage (NCBI taxonomy): Eukaryota > Metazoa > Chordata > Lepidosauria > Squamata > Agamidae > Pogona > Pogona vitticeps. The sequence goes on along the minus strand of NC_135787.1, from coordinate 56,532,100 downwards.
AATCCCTTTGACTCTTCTGTCATCAAGAGGTGGTCTGGCAGCACGGCCACTGTGTGTACAGCTGTGATGCTATAAAGAGTGAATCACATATGAGCATCTCAATGCCCATTATGTAATATACCCATGTATGGTTTTGGTGATACGTGTTCCTTATAATTAATTGACACTTATTGGACTCCTCCCTGTATAGTTGGTTGGGCTGCTTCAATTTCACTGGCTGCAGCCAGTTCCATATAGGAGCTCTTTAGCACACAATGTTCGTTAGATGCGGTTGTTTCCTTCTAGCCAGGAGCACCACTTGGCCAGCAGGGGGCGCATGCTCCCTTCTCCACTTACTGAACGTTTTACATTGAATCCAGTTTGAGCTAGGTAGCTGGCTGGACAGCTTATTCAGCTGGAACAAAGGATCTGGACTTGGATTTCCCTCTATGAATGACGGAAGAGGGGCTAGTTTATATAGTCTTCAGCAAACTAAACAGTCCCTGAACGCATCCTTGGGAAGGCGCTGGTAAACCACTTCTGGGTGCTTTATACCTAGAAACCCTTGAAAAGGGGTTGCCAGGAATTCCTGCAGCCAGACTTTTGGGGGCTTTTGGCAAAAAAAAGAGACAAAAAACAGACACACACAAAACACAAAACCCCTTTTTTTTTTTTTTTTGTCCTTTCAGGTGTCGCTTCTCTGGGGCATGATGAAGTGGCTGGGTTGGGCTTCACCAGAATTGCAAGGCATCATGAGTTTGGTAGTCTCCCTGCAAATTAAGTTCCACACAGGCAGGCAGCCTCTCAAGAAACAACGAGACCCATTTTGCCTTGGAGTTTCCAGAAATGGGCAGCAATGACGGAATAATAAAATATCACTGAGTGTAAAGATGTGTCCTTACACTTGATGTAAGTAAGGACCAAGAGCATCTAACTCTTGTATGTCCGATCACCATGTCTGGGTGTGAAAGCTAGACAACAAAGAAAGGTGTCAAGGAAAGAAGAAGAAAAAAGTCTGAAGAAGAAGAAAAAAGATTCATTTGAAATATGATGCTGGAAAAGAGCTTTGTGGGTACCCTGGACCGCCACAAAGATACACAAGTGAGTCCTAGAGCAAAGAAAGCCTGAACTTGCTATGGAGGCAAAAATTACGAAACTGAGGCTTTTCTAACTTATGCACATTGTGAGAAGGTAAGACTCTCTGGAAAAGATAAAAAAGCTGGGAAAGGTTGAAAGCAGCAGGAAAAGAGGAAGACTAAATAAGAGATGGATCAACTTTGTAAATGAAGGCACAGCCTTGAGTTTACAAAAGCTGAGCAGGGCTGTTGAGAACAGGACATTTGGAGATTGCTCATTCATACGGTCACCAGAAGTCTGAAGTTACAGCACGCAAGAACAAATTCAATTCTTCTGTCTTCATTATGTCTTAGATTGGCTATTATTTTTCAGCTGAAAGACATCCGAAAGGGCTACATTTTTATTTGGTTAAAGTCCCCAAATGTTTGGCTGAGGGAATTCCTGAAAATGTATTGGGCTCATAGTTAAAAAATAAAAAGAAAGAAAGAAAATCCCATGCCTAGAAATGATGCATTAATGCTAGTGTTAAAATTGTTACTCTTCCCAACAAAGCAAGACAACTGTATTAGTTAACTGAACATTTGAGGAATGCAGCTTTTAATATAATGTTGATATATGTGTAAACTAGTTAATTACATTGTGTATATACAGGCACACTATTCAGACATGAATGTTTGTGGCAACTATACAAATGCCTTTTCCACAACTCCCAAATGTCCTCCTTTCTCAACTATGCCAAACATCTGGAAATCACAGCACAGCAACCCCCACCCCCACTAACCTACAGAGAACCAAATACTATTTTCAAAAATATTCTGTCAGTGGAACATTTTCGAGAGGAACCCAGCAGCATGGCCATCACTCTCTCCAGACTTCCTCTCCTGGATGCTGTCCAGGTTACAGCGATCAGTTCCTACCACAACCATGGGACTATCTGTATGACATTCATGTAACAGAAAACTATTGGTTTTTCTCTGAGAAACACTATACTTTTGCCTTTGGAGCAAAACTAGCAAGAGGAGAGAAGTTAAGTCAGCTGGGATAGTTTGAAGAGTCCCATCTGTAAAGTTATCTAAAGAGGTCACAGCAAACAATCCTTACCAAGTTCTTGGCTCCGGAAAGGTCACAGCTGACAGCTTGCTCAGTGAAACGGAGAACCCAGGGTTAGGAATCTTATTGTCTACTATGCCTTTTAGGAGAAAAACCAGCCCGCATGGCCTTGGACAAGCTACACAGTCCCAGAGTGGCCCAGAAAAAGGGAATGGAAAACCACTTCTGGCACCATACAATTAGAAAACCCTAAAAATGGTTTCTATAAGTCGACTTGATGGCAAGAAATTAAACAATCTTCACAAGAATTGTTGACCTGATTTAGATTTAATTCTGTAGGTGTAGGATGTACATAGATATACAGTATCTTTCTATGTGGGTGGAAAGGTGGAATCCTCTGCTAGGACACACATCCCTCAATAATCTAATAGTTTTCCCACATATTGGGATTTCTTTGCTAAACAAATGTGTAATGATATTTGCAGTGCATCTGGAAAAAAAAAAATATATATATATATCCAACTTGGAAGGGCATGTCTAATGTGGCAAAAAAAAGAGCACTTTGGGAGGACCTAATAATAAGCAGGGTGCTAGAGCTAACTGGTGACAACCTACATGCCACTTTTTTTAAAAAACAAATCTCCTGAATCAAATCATGCTAATTCAAGTGATGAAATGTTTTCAGGTTTAAATGTTCACAACAAATTGAATTCCCCATTTTTGATGTTTAACACCAAGGAATTACGTTTCAACATTTAAAGCTCCAAGGGTGTTACTATGAGTGTTTCCAAACATCCTCAACCCAGTGATTTGTGATAGTAATACAAATGTGTTGAACTGACAGCATCAGTGGCTGCAGCCTATAAAAGAAAAACCTGTAGTATGACAAAAGACTCACATAAAATTTAAAACACAGACAAGGATATATATATGACCTTATCCTGTGACCATTTGGGATGGGGGGAAGTCTGAATAGCTCCTTGATGCAGTCCCTTGGTGTAGACTTTTCTGTTCAGTAACTTCAAAGGGCTATTGCAACCAACTTGTGGAAGACTTTGCAGATAAAAGGCCAGAGTCATATTGGCATCTATGTTTAGTTTAGATTAGATTAGGCATCCTTCGGTCTCAAGAGACTATGGTAACGTGCTGTGAAAGGAGGACTTGGAACGGCATCTAGTATGGCTGAGAAGGCCAATTCGAGGGTGACAATCCCTTCCACACTGAAGACAAATACAATCTGTACCCCATCCAGCTCCCTGATTTTGCTGGTTTCGGGAGTGCCTATTTGCCTCGGCCTCCTGGACAAGTGTCTCTTCAAACTGGGAGAGGCCATGATGCACCGCCTGCCTCGAGGTTGAATGCTCAGATGTCCAGGCTTCCCATCTGTTGAGGTCCATTCCTACGGTCTTCAGATCCTGCTTGCAGATATCCTTGTATCGCAGCTGTGGTCTCCTGCTGGAGTGTTTTCCCTGCACTAATTCTCCGACCATCAGCCATACTTACAACATGGCCAAGCCAATGTAGACATCACTGTTTCAGTAATGTATACATGCTAAAAATTCCAGTTCGTTCTAGGACTACTCTATTTGGAACATGGTCCTGCCAGGTGATACCAAAAATGCGTCGGAGACAACACATATGAAACATGTTCAGCTTCCTCTCCTGCCATTCACAAAGAGTCCAGGACTCACTGCAGTACAGGAGTGTGCTCAGGACACAGGCTTTATAGACCTGGATCTTGGTATATGCTGTCAGCTTCTTATTAAGCCATACTCTCTTTGTTAGTTTAGAGAACATGGTAGCTGCTTTGCCAATGTGTTTGTCCAGCTTGACATCTGGGGGCAGAGCGTCAGAGATCGTTGAGCCAAGGTACACAAAGTTATGAACAACTTCCAATTCTTGTGTGGAGATGGTAATAGAGGGAGGTGAGTCCACGCCCTGGCCCATGACTTGTGTTTTCTTCAGGCTAATTGTTATTTCAAAGTTTTGGCAGGCCTTGCTAAAATGATTCACGAGTTCTTGGAGGTCTTCAGCAGAACAGGCAACATCAGCTGCATCATAGGCGAAGAGGAAGTCCTGCATGCATTTCAGCTGGACTTTGGTCTTTGCTCTCAATCTAGAGAGATTAAACAGCTTTCCAACTGATCTAGTCCGGAGATAAACACCTTCTGTTGCAGTTCCAAAGGCATGCTTTAGCATGACAGTAAAAAAGATCGCAAATAGGGTCAGCATGAGGACATAGCCCTATTACACTGGTAATGGTGCGGCTAAAAATACTGTAAATAAATGAATGAATGAATGAATGAATGAATGAAAGAATGAATGAATGAATGAATGAATGAATAAATAAATAAATAAATAAATAAATAAATAAATAAATAAATAAATAAACAAACAAATAAATAAATAAATGTTGAGCCATCAAAAACTACAGTGCCCTTCATTTCCTCATGAAAGGACCTGATGATGTTAAGGAGTTGAGGTGGACATCCAATCTTGGGAAGGATTTTAAAAGGGCCATCCCTGCTAACCAAATCAAAGGCCTTTGTGAGATCTATGAAGGCCACAAAGAGTGGCTGCTGCTGTTCCCCACATTTCTACTGCACCTGTCTGAGGGAAAATACCATGCCAGTGGTGGACATATTAGCTCGAAATGTACACTGTGATTCTGGATAGACCCTGTCTGCAAGCACCTGGAGTCTCTTCAGCACAACACGGGCAAGCAGCTTCCCTACAACATTGAGAAGAGAGATGCCACAGTAGTTATTGCAGTTGCCCATCTCCTTTGTTCTTGTACAATGTGACAATGTTTGCATTCTTCATGTCCTGTGGTACTCCAGCTTCCCTCCAGCAAAGACAAAAGATTTCATACAGCTCGGTGGTGATGATGACTTTACAGCACTTCAGCAGGGATATTATCCTTCCCAGGTGCCTTGCCAGAGGTGAAGGAATCCAAGGCCGCTTTTATTTCTCCTAAAGTTGGTTCGCTGTCCAACTCTTCCAAGACAGGCAGGCACTCAATGTAATTTAGTGTCTGTTCGGTTACTACATTCTGTCTGGAATATAGCTCAGAGTAGTGCTGCAGCCAGCGTTCCATCTGATGTGCTTGGTCCTTGATGATCATGCCTGTAGCAGTCTTCGAAGGAGCAGATTTCTTCTCCATTGGACCTAAAGCCTGCTTGATACCATCATACATTCCCTTGATGTTACCTGTATCCACTACTATCTGTATCTGAGAGCAGAGCTGAAGCCAGTAATCATTAGAACTTCTCCTGGCAGCCTGTTGGACTTGGCTACGAGCAACTCGAAGAGCCTGCAAGTTGTACTCACTAGGACAGGCTTTGTATGCTGCTAGAGCTCTCCTCTTTTCCTCGATGGCTGGCATCAGCTCATCCAAATGGGCTTCAAACCAGTCTGCTGTTTTTTTGGTCTTCTTGCCAAATGTGGACAAGGTAGTGTTATAAACAGTATTCTTGAAATGTTCCCATCGTTCAGGTGCATTTGCATCTGCCAGGCCTGGAAGAGTTTCCATACCATAGCTGCATCATCATCATAATCATAACCTTTATTGGCATAAAACATACAGCAAGCAACAGCTTGCATGCAAGATTTCTAGAACCATTGCTCTCCAGTTTTCAAGGACGCTCCGATAAGGCCAAGGTTTGCTTTTTAGTCCAGGGGAATATTAACCATGTCACTACCTATGTCGCTCGCTTTTTACATACCGCGATTCAAATCAGAGAGACCATCCCCCAGGCATAGTTGAATCACTCTCCCAACGTAGCTACAATTAACTATGTCAATTTATGGAAACTTTATGCAAATGCCACAATTCCAACTGAAGTCATGACTATCCACATCATCCTGGATATCATTATTCTGATAATCAGGAATGGATGGAACAAGCACATTATCTATGGATGGTAGTATGAATACTTCTAAGTTAAAGCAGCCTGAGGACTGAGACCTGTGCTTTCTCTTTACTATTGCCTGTCTTGGTTTGGGAAATCTATTATTATCCAGCTCTGAGGTATGTGGACTTCAGAGGTGCTTAGTGCTTCTTTGAGGGATGCTGTTTCCCTAGTTCATTAATAGCTGAAATGTTGAGGCTAATATAGAAGAAAGTCAGTTTAGATTCAATCATATATATAATTAATTACCACCCAAAGTCATGTTTGCCACTTTGAGGCAAGGTGTTGTGAGTATGTGGTAGCCTCTCAAATCCAGTTAGAAGCAAATTCATCTCAGGTAGTACTAGGCAATATTGATTGTTTAGATTTATTCCAATGTGGCTTCAGGTCTTATTTGGAACAGAAGCAGAAGGTGCCAGAGGAAGTGGATTTGTTCACAAAAGGTCACATTAAAGTATAGCAGGTAAACCTTAAGGTACCACAATATTTTTTCCTTTTTATTTTTATTTTGTCTGATATGCTAGCACAGACTAACATGGTTAACTCTTCTAGAAGCAATCTTGATTGCCTCAGTTCATGATTTATACTTGGGAGTGGATGTGTAGAACACACCCATATTATTTATCCTGAACCTCAGCAATTTTTATGACTGTAGCATAATAAAAAAATTATAATTTATTTAGTTTGGGCTCAGAACATGTTATGTTCTGGTTCTTTGTAGCAAAACTATCTCAGAATGTGGTGCTAATGAACTTATGTTTGTCTATTTTATTATTGTCATTGGCCTTTATGAATTCTGATGTTATTTGTTGTCATTCTTCTCTGGCACTATAGTATCTGCTCAGAACTGGCCCAGTGCAGGTTTTTAGAATAGGCAAGGGCCCGCTGCATGCTAGCCCCCAGGAAGATAAGGCAAACTGCACTGTAGCTTGTGGTGAAGAATTTGCACAACACTTTGCAAGCAAACTTGCTCAGATCCACTCTGAATTGGATGCTGTCGTTGATTCAGGTCCTGTGAATTTAACTGTGGCCCCTTGTGTTAATGGATGAGTTCTAGTTTCTTCAGCCTGATGATGTTGTCAGGACTCTAGGGGAGGTGAGGGCTACACATGTTGTCTGGATCCTTGCCCTTCCTGACTCATTAAAGATGCCAGAAAGGGACTGTTCGATTGGGTAGGAGGAGTGGTGAATGCCTTCTTGCAACAGGGTAGGATCCCCACATGCTTAAAGAAGGCAATAGTAAGACCATTGTTTTAAAAAGCCCTCTTAGGATCCCACAATACTGAATAATTACTAACCAGTATCTAATATCCCATTCTTTGGGAAGGTACTAGAGTGGGTTATGGCCTCTCAGCACCAGAGATTTCTGCATGAAACAGATCATCTAGATCCATTTCAAACTGGCTTCAGGCCTGGTTATGGGACAAAGACAACTTTGGTTGCCTTGGTGGATGACCTATACCAGGAACTGGATAAGGGGTGTCCGTTCCTACTGGTTCTGCTGGACCTCTCAGTGGTTTTCAATACTATTGACTATAGTATCCTCCTGACAGGTCTCTCCAGAATGGGACTTTGGGGCACTGTTTTATTAAGGGTCCAGCCCTACATGGAGAAAAGAACTCAGACGTTGGTGCTAGGAGATTTGTGCTCAGCACCCTGGCTGTGGGGTACCCCAGGGTTCTGTTTTGTCTCCTATACTATTTAACATCAATGTGAAACTGCTAGAAAAGATTGTATGGAGTTTTGAGGTTCGGTGTCACCAGTATGCAGATGACACTCAACTCTACCTTTCCTTGCTACCTAAATCCAAGGAAACTACTTTGCATCTAGATCAGTGGTTGGTATCAGTAATGGACTGGATGAGGGTGAATAAACTGAAACTTAATCCAGACAAGACAGAGGTGCTCCTTGCCAGACTAAAGGCAGATAAAGGAATAGCAATGCAGCTGGTAATGGATGGGATTACATTGGAAAAAACAGGTGCCACCACCCTAAATTCATCCCTGATCCTGGATGCCCAGGTCACAGCGGTGGCCAGGAATGCATTTGCATGATTAAAACTAGTGCACCAGCTATTTATTTATTTATTTATTTATTTATTTATTTATTTATTTATTTATTTATTTATTTATTTATTTATTTATTTATTTATTTGTTTGTTTGTTTGTTTGTTTGTTTGTTTGTTTGTTTGTTTGTTTGTCTGTCTGTCTGTCTATCTATCTATCTATCTATCTATCTATCTATCTATCTATCTATTTATTTGATTTTTACCCCGCCCCTCTAGACAACATCTACTCGGGGCGGCTTACATCTGTTTCTTGAAAGATCTAATCTAGCCACTGCCATACACATCCTAGTTACTTTCCAGATGGATTACTGTAATGTGCTCTATGTGGGGCTACTAGTGGAAATATCAGGAAACTTCAACGGGGCAAAAATGCAGCAGCAAGATTGCTGACTGAGGCTGGTCACAGGGATCACATAATCCCCCATTACAGCAGCTCCAGTGGCTGCTGATCAGTTACCGGGCCAATTCAAAGTGCTGGTTTTAGCCTATAAATCTCTAAATGGCCTTGGTCCAAGCTATCTCAAAGACCATATCTCCCATGATGAGTTGGCTCTGGTGTTAAGATCATCAGGGGAGGCCTTTCTCTTGGTCTCACCACCATCAAAGATGCATCTGATGGGGTCAGAGGAGAGGGCCTTCTCTGCTGCTGCACCCAGACTTTGGAACTCAATCCCACAGGAGGCCAGACTAGCTCCATCTTTGCTATCCTTCTACAAGCAAGCAAAGACCTTTCTCTTCAGGCAAGTCTTCCCACAGTAATCTAGCTACCTGTGTGTGATTTTTAGATGGATTGTTACTGTGTTTCCCATTTCCCAGAGTGACTTTCCCCCCTCTTTTTTAAAGATTTCTATGTATATTATTCCTAGCTTTAATATTTTTGTAAGATGCCTCATTATACTCATTGTTAGTAGCTTTAAATATTGTCTTTTAATGATGTTAACCACCATTGTATATTCATTGTTCTAAACTTTAAATATTGTATTTCAGTGTTGTAAGCCACTATGGGTCCTTTTCAAGGAGAAAGGTAGGGTAAAAATATTCTAAATAAATTATAAATATTGTATGTGGATTTCATTTGTTTGTTTGTTTGTTTGCTTTTGTGATATCAAGGTTCTGGCCAAATCAGAGACCCAAATTAACCATTCAGCTTTACTGCACCCCCTGTTTTGCGATGGATAAATCCCTAGAAGTCCAGATGTGCTAATGCTTGGCGGGCATCTTTCTGCCTGGTTCTGCCATCCCAAAACTCTGATACATTCTGACTCATCAATGTTCCAAGGAGTTACTAAAAATTCAGAAGATTAAATATTTAGTCTTCACATTACAAATAACAAAATACCCACAAAATGTAAGGAACCCAGAAGGTAGTCAAGACAAGACTTTCTATTAGTGTCTACCAACCCTCTTTTCCCAAAATAACTAAACTGTTGCAACATTTTTATTTTTTATAAAAGGTATTGCAAAAAGTAGTCAAAAGAAGTACGGTTTCAAAATATGGTTTTAAAATCCCAAAATAGGGGGGGGGGGGGGAAGTTGTTGAAGCTGATATGCATTCAAAGATATTACGACAAAGAAAATTTCAGAACCGTTCCCACAAAAAATAAGTGAACTATCCCAAGCTAATACATTCAAGCATGGTTCTGATTTGTATTCTGCACTTATTCTAGAACCATGCTCACTTCAGCGTGGTTCTAGAATATGTGCAGAATACAAATCAGATACCACAAAGCATATTTTCCTTCAATTTTATACCTAATATTTCCTTTCTAGCTTTTTCAAGGGAACTTACCAATCAGGCCTCAAGTCATCCCAGACCTTCTAGAGAAGACTAACTTTCCCCCCAAAAAGCTACACTGTCCCCCTTTTTTCTTCAGCTGAAACCAGTTCTACTAATTAGCTTGTACCAGACCTGAATTTCTGGCCTTGAAAATTCCTTCTCAAGCTGATAAGACACAGCTGGCGAAACCTTCCCAGTAATAGGGAATTTCTTCCCCCAAGTGCTGGCCTGCTTGTCACGGGTATGAGCTAAAACACACCTGTATTACAAAGGGCAATTGAAACCATTCTCCTTCCATTTTTCAGTCTCTTGACGGGTGAGTTGTTTACAAATATTTGAAACAGAAACTAAAATAAACACATCCATCATTAAAGAAGCAGAAATAGAAAATAAAACTAAATTAAAAATAGTTTAGCATCACTGTAAAAGTAGCTGGCACAGAAAGGAGCATATGATGTCAACTTAGCAGGTGGGAGTATAGGATATCAGCTAGTTACATAGCAGTGAGCAAAAGAGTTGTGTTAGCCTTCTTCACTGTTGTCTCTTAAACTATGATCCTAGGCACTTTTAAGTAAACAACCACAGAAACATATTAACATGTATTATTTGCCTATGCTGGTTGTCAAAGGGATATAAACCATCTCATAATTCATGATTTATTTATTTGAATTGCAGTGTTCTGAAGATGCATAACACAGTACTAACTATATATATAGTTAGCAACCATAAGCTGCTCCTCCCCCCCCCCAAAGTCCTCACTTTGTCCGACTGTACCAGGTGGGGGTGGGGACAAAGATGTGTGGTGATGCTGGGACCAGAGGACAGGACAGGATGACCTTCCTGGGTTTGCCTTCTGTCAGAGCCCTGTGGATGAGCTCCAGGATGGTCTGCTAACCTCCTTCCTCCTCTTCCTCCCTAGGCTCAGGTGGAAGGGGTGCTGAAAGACCTTAATTGCTGCCAGCTCTTTTGGAAGAAGAGATCCAGGTCAAAGCCAACACCCTCTACAGTGATGAGGTCATCTGCTTGCAAATGATGGAGTTCATGAACTTCTGAAAACCCCACCACCACCAATGAACCTCCAACAGTTGCCTCTGGAACCTCTTCTGCTATTCAATTTGCTTATGCAGTTTATTGAAGAGTGTGGCATTCACCCTCGTGCCCCTTGCTTGACCGTCAAGACTCAGAGCACACAAAGGCAAACAAACCCCTCTTTTACACTGCTGCCACCAGGTGATCACTAAATCACCATTACTTCAGGAAGATGAAGATTCAGGTCCACACTTCAAAGTCTTTTAAATATAACTTTTGTTTATTGATTACAGAAATTGATAGTGATTCATGAATATCTTCTAAAGGTAAATTTATTATTAACAATACTCTTCTATTTGATAATACACTCCTAACTAATCACCTCTCAGATTTCCCCAAACTCCACACTCTATCTCCTTCTCTACCCTCTCATGCTACTCATATTCTCCCTCTCTCTCTCTCTCAGGCTCCGCCTCTGATCACATCTCTCAGCTCCACCTCTCAGCAACATGAATATGCATGAACAATTAATAAAACAAACATGAACCATTGACATAATAAATGGGAATGCTACAAAGAGAAATTAACTATCAAAGATTGATTGATTGATCGATCGATTGATCAATTGATTGATTGATTGATTGATCGATCGATCGATTTGGATGGCAGTACTCTGAAGATGTATAACACAGCACTAAATACGGTTAGTGAACCAAAGTGTTCATTCCTCCAGAATTAGGACTGGGAGCTGATTCAGTTGGCAATAAGGATAATACTGTGACTAACCCTTCAAGGAAAGACTGTATTTTCAATTTGTGCTTTCAGAGGTTTTCCAGACAGCTAGTTTTGCAGCTCCAAGATTGGGCCTGATATCATTTTAATGCAGCTGTGCTTTAGAGTATTCCAAGCTTACACTGTTTAAATCATAGAATTTAATTAATTTTTAAATGTACGGCCAGAGAATCACAAAATGAACAGGGTTAGGTGAACACACTCAAAGTAGTGTAAGGAAATATATTGGTTCCCACTGGTGATTGATAATAGTAGCAGTGAACTTTCTGAGCTTGCTGATCCATCATGATCCTGAACTCCTGTCTGGACTAAGTATCCATCACAGAAAATGGCAGTTAAATTAAGAAACCCAGAGGAAAGTTGAGACTATGCCAACTTTTTTTTAACAGACAAAAGGACTATGCACAAGGTGCAGAAAGAACAGTTTCAGGCTGAAGTCCTGTACATGCTACCTAAGCGTTGCTGTACTGCTATTGGATTTTTATAAAAAACTACAAAAAAGAAGAGAGAGAGAAAAAACACAGGAGAATACACATGATTCTTAATATATAATTATGGGCGTGGCATATATATTAATATAACATAACTATATATCCCCCATATGCTTTAAGTTAGCACCTGCAAAATACAATTGTAAGCATAGATAAACTAGTAACATCCTTTGACCATGGAATCGATGGTTAATGTTTGTCTCGTCAATCACAGTTCGGTGCATACTTCCATCTGACATTAACTCTTTTGTACTAGAACAAGTTTTGACAATTGTAGATGTTTCTATGTATATTTTGAAACTATATTCCTGGTCAGAGTGGTAGAATTCTGCATGCCTCTGCGGTAGTACAGACATTCCCCATCCATCATGTCTACATATCCATTATTAATTAGTGGAATATGATTAAATGAATGCTTATTTGGAAAAAGTACTGCTGTATTCAGTGCTTTAAGAAGTCTGTCTGATAGTATCAAATTCGTGTGTCATTAACTTCATGCTAGATATTCAGTGTGATGTAGCAAATAGAGTAATGGACTAAGACTCAGGAGACCTGGATTCAGAACTCTGCTCTGCCATGGAAAGCCACATTGTGTGTGTAACAGATAGAACCATTCCTTAAATATTTCACTTATCTTGAAAGGGTCTCTGTATTTGGTTTTGACTTGAGAACACGTTAACAACAACTTCATGCCAGAATCTCTCTTTGAAATATTTGGGTTAAAGTATGGCAACTTTCGTTGCAGACAGTTCAGAAAAATGCAAATAAATTCCATCATTTATTTCTGAATGTTAATAATTATAAATGTCAATTTATTTTCTTGAACAGAGCCATTCCAGTTTGGTCATTGTTAAGCAGCAGAAGGGCAGTGTTGTCAGACAGCAAATATTGTATCATGTAAAAACATGTGCCCATGAATGAGCCCTTGATGTATCATTAACATTAATAGGTCGTGTGATCAGTGGAGCCAGGAATTTCTGAATTGCATGCTGTCAGAAACTCCTTCTCAGGTTTCCTTCCTGGTCTCTTGCGAACAAACGGTGTGAAGACACCAGAAAGCCAAATCAGAATGATTAAACTTTGCTGGGGTTTGATTCACTTTCTGTACTATGTTTGAAATCACTCACATGGACTGCAGATTGATTCGGGAGTTCATCTTTCAATGCAGTGTGAGTCACTTTCCAGCCTCCTTTCTTTCCTTCATAAAATTGTAAAGAACTGGTGGAAAGCAAAAGTAAAAGATGACAGAAATATGGTTAGAATGCAGCTTTTCAGTGACTGTCACATAGAGATAAGAACTTTTACCATAACCAGTGCAAAGAAATAGAGAACATCAAAAAGGGGAAAACAAAAGATCTCTTCCAGAAAATACAAGAAATCAGAGGAAAATTTAAGCCTAATTAAAAATAGTGAAGATGGAGAAACCAGGAAACTTATCTGACCAGGAAAAAAAAATAAAGAGAAGGTGGAAACAGTATAATTAATATGTATACAGAAGAAATAAAAGGATAACAGACTCATTTGAAGAAGAATGCTATGACGAAGAACCTACCCAGGTTTCAACAGTGGCTAGGAGTGCATTTGTGCAATTAAAACTTGCTATGTCAGTTTCTTGAGAGCTGATCTGGCCACTCTGATATACGTCCTAGTTACTTCCCAGCTGGATTACTGTAATGCACTCTATGTAGGGCTGCCAAAGAAAACTGTCAGGAAACTTTAGTAGGTCCAAAAATGCAGCAGGCAGATTTCTGACTGGGGCTCGTTAAAGGGATCACATACCCCTCCCCCTCCATTCCAGGCACAATTCAAAGTGCTGGTTTTAATCTACAAAGCCCTAAATGGCCTTCATCCAAGCTATCTCAAAGACCGCATCTCCCATTATGAGCTAGTTCGGGTGTTAAGATCATCAGCAGAGCCCTTTCTCTTGGTCCCGCCACCTTCACGGGTGTGTCTGATGGGGACACAGAAACCTTCTCTGTTGCTGCTACCAGATCTTGAAACTCCCTCCCACAGGAGGCCAGCCTGGCCCCATCTTTGCTATCCTTCCACAAGCAATCAAAAACCTCTCTCTTCAGGCAAGCCTTCCCTCAGTAATCTAGCTACCTGTGTGTGATTTTTAGATAAATTGCTATGTGTTACTGCTTTGATTGGATGTTTAGTACTACTTGTGTTTCCCATTTCAAAGAGGGCTATTTTGTTTGTTCCTTTTTAATATTTCTATACTTAGTGTTTTTAGCTCCAAATTTTGCCTTTTAATGATATACACCACCTTTGTACCGTGTTTTCCCAAAAATGAGAGAGTGTCTTATATTAATTTTTGCTCCAAAAATGCATTAGGGCTTATTTTCAGGGGATGTTTTATTCTTTTCATGTGCAACAATCTACATTTATTCAAATACAGTCTTGTCATCTTCTTCTGGTTGTTGCATAATGGTGGAGGGCGGAGTTTCACTTAACTGGAGCTTATTTTTGGGGTACGGCTTATATTATGAGCATCCAGAAAAATTATACCAGGGCTTATTTTCAGGTTAGGCCTTATTTTAGGGGAAACAGGGTATATCCCCCCCCCCTTTTAGTTTTCCATTTCTCAGAGCATTTTTTAAAAAAATATTTGTATACTTACTGATCTTAATATTGCCGGTTAATGATGCAAGATGCCTGTTTACTCATTGTTCATTGTTTTAAATGTTGTCTTTTAATGATGTTAACCAGTGTTGCAAAATTGTTTTGAACTTTAAATATTGTCTTTCATTGCCCACCCAGCCCAGAATAAAGAAATGAGACACATGACATGGGGTAACTGGGCCACAGTTTAACTAATTTTTATTAACTTTAATTCCCCTTCTACAAGGGGGGTCTACCGTAGTGCAAATTCTGGTCTGTGCCCGAAGTCTATCCAGACATTCTGGTCCAGAACTCTCTTTAGTGAATTCCTATTTCTCAAGCGTGCTGTCCTACCATACAGCACACCCCTGGGAATAATGTCACTGGAATATCCTCAGCTCGTCATCATTGTTTAGTCGTGTACGACTCTTTGTGACCCCATGGACCAGAGCACGCCAGGCCCTCCTATCTTCCACTGCCTCCCGGAGTTGTGTCAAATTCATGTCGGTAGCTTTGGTGACACTGTCCAACCATCTCATCCTCTGTCGTCCCCTTCTCCTCTTGCCTTCACACTTTCCCAACATCAAGGTCTTTTCCACGGAGTCTTCTCTTCTCATGAGATGGCCAAAGTACTGGAGCCTCAGCTTCAGGATCTGTCCTTCCAGTGAGCACTCAGGGTTGATTTCCTTTAGAATTGATAGGTTTGTTCTCCTTGCAGTCCAGGGGACTCTCAAGAGCCTCCTCCAGCACCACAATTCAAAGGCATCAATTCTTCGATGGTCAGCTTTCTTTATGGTCCAGCTCTCACTTCCATACATCACTACAAGAAAAAACCATAGCTTTGACTATTCGGACTTTTGTTGGTAAGGTGATGTCTTTGCTTTTTAAGATGCTGTCAAGGTTTGTCATCACTGTCCTCCCAAGAAGCAGGTGTCTTTTAATTTCGTGGCTGCTGTCTCCATCTGCAGTGATCATGGAGCCCAAGAAAGTAAAATCTGTCACTGCCTCCATATCTTCCCCTTCTGTTTCCCAGGAGGTGATGGGACCAGTGGCCATGATCTTAGTTTTTTTTTTATGTTGCGTTTCAGACCATTTTTTGCACTCTCCTCTTTCACCCTCATTAAGAGGTTCTTTAATTCCTCCTCACTTTCTGCCATCAGAGTGGTATCATCTGCATATCGGAGGTTGTTGATATTTCTTCCGGCAATCTTAATTCCGGCTTGGGTTTCTTCCAGTCCAGCCTTCCGCATGATGTATTCTGCATATAAGTTAAATAAGCCGGGGGACAATATACAGCCTTGTCATACTCCTTTCCCAATTTTGAACCACTCAGTTGTTCCATGACCAGTTCTAACTGTTGCTTCCTGTCCCACATATAGGTTTCTCAGGAGATGGATAAGGTGGTCAGGCATGCCCATTTCTTTGAGGACTTGCCATAGTTTGTTGTGGTCCACACAGTCAAAGGTTTTTGCATAGTCAATGAAGCAGAAGTAGATATTTTTCTGGAACTCTCTGGCTTTCTCCATAATCCAGCGCATGTTAGCAATTTGGTCTCGAGTTCCTCTGCCCCTCAGCTAACTTCTGCTAATTCTAACCTGAGAGGAGGGGTGCTCAGCACCCTCGGATTGCCCCCTTTTGAACTCACTTGAACCTATTCCCTTTGTGCTACCTGCCATTGTGACCTATTTAATATCAGCTTCTTATTAACTTACCACTACTGCCCTCACTAGTAAGAATGGAATGGGCGAAAAACCACTTGCACCTAGGGCTAGTTTAGGTACAAGTCAAAAATTCCCATCCAGCCCTGAAGTGACCAATGAATCTCATTTTTACTATATAGGGTGGGCGGGTTGGCCAACTTGCAAAGACGAAGAGGGCAACGCAGAGCTAGGAAGCCTTTTTAAGGCTTCTGCTCTTGCCCGCAAGCCTGAAGCCTCGCAATGTCTTGTTTCCTCCAGCCTGGTGGGCAAAACAGCCCGCTTTGGTAGCTGCGCGGAGAGGCCGTTGTTGTAAGCTGTCTTGGGTCCTTTTCAAGGAGAAAGGCGGGGTAAAAATATTTTAAATAAATAAACAAACAAACAAACAAACAAACAACAAAAATATAGTTTCCATCTTCTCTTTATTTTCTCCTGGTCAGACAGTGTCCTTCCCTGACTTGTCTTTCAGCATTTCTAATCCAGGCTTAAATTTCCCTTTGATTTCTTGGATCTTCTGAAAGCAATTAACTCCCTCAAGTAAACCACAGTCTTGAGGTTACATGAGCTCAGCGGAACTGTAAAGGACAGAGCATTTTTGAAATATCTAATTTATAAAATCACCATAAGTCAGCAGCAACTTGGGGGTTCTTAAGAACAATAAAAAAGGTACATGCAGAAGCCTGGGTTCTGAATACGTATATTCATTATCTGTTCTCAACAGGAAGAAATACCAATTGGCTACTTTGCTTTCAAAATAAAAGTGTTATACTTGGCTTTCAAAAACCTGATTGTCATTCTTAAAATCTGACCCTCAGAGGTATAGTAAACCGGCCGCTTATGGTTCTGTCATCTCGAGGAAGAAAAGCACCCGAAGGACCAAAGTGGCGTTGTCGTTCATAGATTGCCAGACTAGAACTCAGGACACTTGGGTACCGATCTCCCCTCAGCCAGGGAAACTCAGGGAGGGTTGGTACCACTTTTTAAATACCTCGCCGACCTTGAAGTCCCTTAGGGTCGCCCTAAATCGGATGCAACCTGAGGACCCATAACAAAACAAAGGAACCGCGTAGACCCCTCAGCTGCCTGGGGTTGAACTTCGGTCGTCGAGAAACTGTCGCTCAGGAAGCCCTGAGTGGGGGATGAGGCAAAGGGGCTGGAGGAGGGTTTCTGGACCCGCCTCTGTTTTTCCTGACGCGAGGGCCGGGGAGGCGCGGGGGTGAAGCCGAGGGAGGCGTCGTTTTCTCGGGGAGGGCGTCGGACGGTCAGTGGGGGACTGTGGCCGGCACTCCAGAGAGCAATCTCTCGGCTCGAGGGACGCCAGGGAGAAGCGGCGCGACATGGGTGAGTTGGTCGGAGGCGAGGAAAGGGAGCCTCGCATGGAGAGGCGCCGGCCCGCTTGAGCCTGCTGGGGCTTCGCGGCGCTCCGCTCGCTTCCATGGAAACTTTGCACGGAGTTGGCGTCTCCGGGAGAAGTTCCCGCTCGCTGGCGGGAAGGTGGGTGGGTCGAGGGCTGCTTTTCGCCTCGCTCCTGGTTGTGAGGTGGGCGCTGCTCGGGAGCTGCGGGCAACGGCAACCCCTCCCTTGGTGTCTTGGACCAGGCTCGGAAAGCCGCGTGAGGGCGGGATGGGGTTTCATCTCTCCCGGCTCTGGAGGGACGCGCGTTGGCCAACGGACTCGTTCCTGAGGGGGAGTGAGGCGGAGGGGGGCGGCGGAATGGATGGATTCACACATGGGACTGCGCGGGACTGTTTTTCGAAAGCGCTCCGGAGTCGTCACGGGGCTGGTTAAGGCTGCGATTTAGGGCGACCCGCCAGGAAATGGAGGTCCGGCTCGCTGCGCGTCGAAGTACAGTAAATGAAGAAAGCCTTGGGGGCAGTGTGGCTCCTTCGGCTCCGGGCGACACCTGCGCAAATGCTGCTTCCCGCACCAGTGTGAAGGCGGCAGGAACCTTGTCTCCTGTGGCACCCGTCTCTCTCTCTCTCTCTCTCTCTCTCTCTCTCTCTCTCTCTGTGTGTGTGTGTGTGTGTGTGTTGGAGAGAGAGAGAGAGTTACCTCAAAGAGTGTTCTGGCAAGCTTGGACTGAGGCTGCGTCCCCTGTTGTCGGATTTGGACCCCTTCCACGGTTTGCACAGGAAACTCAATCTGTACATTGTATTCCGTTACAATTGGTGGAATTCCTCTGAATGCCTTTTGGGTTGGATCCTGTCGTTATTGGTTGTTAAAGTTTAATCTTTAACCTAAGCGTCTAAACTACAAACAAAATAGTATGTACAAGTGGTGCCTCACTAGACGATGATAATCCGTTCCACTGAAATCGCTGTTTAGCAAAATCGTTGTCTAGCGAAAAGCATTTCCCCATTGGAATGCATTGGAACCTGTTTAATGCGTTCCAATGGGGAAGAATCCTTGTTGTCTAGCGAAGATCGGCCATAGGAAAGCAGCTTTGTGAACCGTCGATCAGCTGTTTAAATCGCTGTCTTGCGAAGCTTAGGTCCCAAAAACACATGTTTTGCGAGTGCGGAAGAAGCTGCCAGAATCGTTGTCTAGCGAAAATTGATTTGCGAAGCAGGGACCAAACATTGTCCAGCAAAATTCCCCCATAGGAATCACTGTTTTGCGGATTGCTATAGCGATTGCAAAAAGTCAATGTCTAGCGAAAAAACTGTCATGCGGGGTAACTGTCTAGCGAGGCACCGCTGTACTGTACTGTCCATGTTCAGGTTTTCCTTGCTGGTGTTTTGCCAAATTCTCCAGGAGTAAAAGCACTTTATGGATTAGTGATGGGGTGAGTGGTGGTGGTGATGATGACGATTTTGGCAGATGACTAATATTTGCCTTGCCAATATTCTGGGATAGGGTTGGAAATTGGGGTTTTGTTTTGTTTTGTTTTTGTGGAGGGAGGCTTCACGTTTCCATCACCAAACCTGCACAGTATTTCAGCAAAGGAAGATTTACTAATGAGTGCATCATTGTGCTGGGAAGAAGTGAACCAGTTGAATGATTCCAATGTGGGATAGAAATAAGTGGGACCAAATGTTGTTTGGATTTCAGTACCTTTTTTTTTTTTTTTTTTTACTGTGCTGATGCAATGTTGGAAAGAAGTGGTCAAGGGAAGGCAAATGGGCTGCACTTGATCCACCATGATCTTTTGCTCTAATTCATAGCACTATGGATATTCAAATCTATTATACCTAATTACATCAATACTTCTCTCATAAACACCATAACTTACTTTTCATCCTGTCTTGCTAATTCAGAAATCCTGGCCAGAATCATGCTGGTATTTGCATAAGGTTTGCATAACTTTCCATAGCTAACTGGAACTAATTGGTGAGGTGCTTGGGTGCATCTTGGTTGCGTATCTTATCACTTCCTGATTCTACAACTGAGTTACACAAGAGCAACTTGTTAATTAGCCACAGTTGACCTTGGCAAGTTACATAGGCCTTATACAAATACCAGCAAGATTTTATCAGTAATCCCTCCTCCTTCCATTAGTCCATAGCGTGGGTCTTATACTGAGAATGATAAAGCACTACATAATACCATGGACATTGGAGGCAGCTTCGCTTATTAATGCCATGTAAGCATTCTGGCTATGGAGCAAGAGGTTTGGGAGGTAGGAACTTATTGTTAAGATTTTATCATGGACTTTTAGATTCATTGATGATACTTCTGCTCCCAGAGTATGATTTTTCTTTATTTATGATGTAAACCAAATTCTTCTAATGTATGTGTGTTTATGTGATCCGCTGTTATGTATTAGGAGACCTGCTTCGCCAATGAAACTCATTAGGGGGCTGGCAATAATGAAACACTCCTTAAATATCTCACCTTGAAAACCCTGTTAGGGTCACTATAAGTTGGATGGGACTGACAGCGTGTGCCAAATATAACATGTGTATTAATATAAATTTAGACAGATTTCAATGATGTACTTCCACTGGAACTCATTTCTTTTTCTAAAACTAGTGATTCCCCACTTTTTGCAGCCCTTATCCATGGCAAGCAGACTTATGCAAGTCTGCTTGCCATGGAAGCCTACAGCAGGAGAGAGAGGGATGGTTACAGATCTGCTGGCATTCAGTACTGAAGTACAGTAGAATGGCAATATCTGCAGGGGATCAGTTCCAAGCCCTCCTCCAGATGCTAAAAAAGTGGAAATATTGAACACTATACATTGCATAGTCTTTCGGGCCACCTAGCATGCAGTTCTGGTAAATACATCCTGTTTTTTAATATAGTGTTTTCAGGCAGTGGATAAGTGAATCGGCAGATAGTGATCCTGTGGATGGGGGGAGGGTTTCCTACTGTACACTGTTGGGTCTTGTCCATAATTTTTAGTGTCATGCCTCTGATGAGGTATGGTTTAGTTTGTGAAAGCTTATGCTACAGGAAATACATTAATTATATATTTGTCTTTGACTTCAGAAGTGCCAGTGGTTTCAATAGAAAAATATGCATGTTATGGTCTTGAAAGAATACAGGATGTGTAAAGATGGCCAGGGATTATGGGATTTGTAGTCTAAGGACATACTGGCTGAAATCTTGTGGCTTAGTGTAGTATGTTGCAACTAGAGGAAGGCAATTGAATCAGTTGGTCATCTGCTCTGTAAATTCCATTGATGCATTGGGCCTAATTCAGCTGCAGTTTACTATGCTAAGCAACAGAATTTCAGACAATATGTTGTTGGATTTATGTCCCTTAATCTCTAGCTAAGCAACAGGATTTCAGCCATAGAGACCTAAGATTAGAGCTTCTGATTAGATGAAACATGTCTCCCACCCACCTACAAACTTTGAAAATATGCTTAGAGGAAATGTGTGCCCCCCCACCTGAAAAATATGCTTGCATGACTCTAATACTCACATGACTGTTGGGATTCCTTGCTAAATATTTGAATTAGTAACACCAGCTTTGACGCAGATAGTTTTCTTTCCGAATGATTTTTCTTGGTTTTGTTTCCCCCTGCTAATAAACATCCCATCTCTGGATGCAAAGCAACAGTTCATTGCTTCCAAAGAATGGCTTTAGTCTGAATTTAACTTCAAAAATGCAACAAGTACTGCTAGAGGAGAAAATCAGATTATTCTTTTTTCATGCAACAGTGCACTTAAGCTGCGGAATCTAGAGTGTTATTTACACAGAAGACTGAAAGAAGGGCAAAAAAGTCAACTGCAGTTTATTCAGTTGTAATTCTTTCCTGTTTTTATTCCTCTGGGTTTCTGTACTGAATGCTTAGAAGTATGTCACAAAGTTTGGTAAAATTTATATTTTTTTTCTTGTGGCTCATATGTTGCTAGGGCAATATTTTGTTTTTGTTGTTGCTGACATCTAGTAGAAAAAAAACTTTTCTTCGATAAAACCTATTTTGCCTGAATCCTGAATGCAGATTTTAAGCAACTGTCACATAAAGAGAAAAGAACTATTATAAATGCCAGTGCAAAGAAATAAAAGAGAACAAAAAAGAGAGGAAGAACAAGAGATCTCTTTCAGAAGATCCAAGAAATTAAAGGGAAATGTAAGCCTAGATTAGGAATGCTGAAAGACAAATCAGAGAAGCGCATCATCTGACCAGGATAAAATAAAGAGAAGGTGGAAACTGTATTTGTTGTTGTTGTTGTGTGCTGTCAAGTCACTTCTGACTTATGGCAACCCTATGAATGAGTCCTGCTCTGCTCTTGCAAACTCAAACCTGTGGCTTCCTTTAGGGAGTCAATCCAACTCATATTTGGTCTTCCTCTTTTCCTGCTGCCTTCCACCTTTCCCAGCAATATCCAGATAATCCTACCTTCTCAGGATGTGCCCAAAGTAGGACAGCCTCGGTTTGGTCCCATCTGCCTCCATAGATAGTTGAGGCTTGACTTGATCAGTGATTCACTTCTAATCTTTCTGGCAGTCCAGGGTATTCACAGAGCTCTCTTCCAGCACCAAATTAAAAAAAAACTTTTTTTCCCTGTCAACTTTCTTTAATTGTCCAGTTTTTACACCCAATACATGGTGATTAGAAAGACAAGAGTGTTGATGACTATGGTCTTTGTTTCTAGTGACCCATCCTTACTCCAAATCTTTTCTAATTTTTTTACTGCTGCCCTTCCTAGTCTCAGTCTTCTTCTGATTCCTTGGAGGCAGTCTCCTGTTGGATTGGTGATTGTACCAAAGTATACAAAATATTTCACTATTTCAGTTTCTTCATTGTCAAATGCTAAACTTGTGTAGTTCTTCTGTAGTCATGATTTTTGTCTTTTTAACATTCAACTACAGTCCTTGCTTTGACACTTTCTTCTTCTGCTTTCCCTGTCATTTCAAATCATTGTTGCTTTGTGCTAGTAAGATGCTGTCATCTGCATATCTTAAATTATTAATGTTTCTTCCACCAATTTTCACTCCTCTTTCATCTGAATCTAGTCTGACTTCTCATATGTTCTGCATACAGACTGAGCAGATAGGGAGATGAAAGGCATCTTTGACTGACACCTATAGAAAACCATTATGTCTCTCCATAGTCTGTCCTGATGGTAGCTTCTTGTCCACAATACAAGTTGCACATCAGAACAATATAGTGCTGAGAAAATAGTATACTGAAGAGATAAAAGGATGACAGATGCTTTTGAAGAGGAATAACTGCAGTTTGGAAAAGGGAAGAAAAAGCTGCTCTGAAAGCACCGGGAAGAAATTAATCACTGGGATAGCTGGGATACTGATAGAACTATTTCAAGCCACAGATACTGAATCTGTTAAAAGCCAAATGAGAATATGCCAACAAACACTCTGGATGTGATTTCCGCCTACTTCTCATACAAGTAGTTAAAAGAACAGATGGGGTTACCAGAGGCATCACCTCTGTGCATGCAAAGTGTGGTACGAAGTGTGCACTTGCCTTCATACTTGGAGTTACAGAAGGAGTCTCAGAGAGTAATGCATAAACTGGTAACTTGGGCCTTGGGCTGCTTGTGGAGGGATGTGTTTTCATGGGAGGGAGAGTAACCTGGCAAGTCCTGAAGCAGCCATCAGAATTGTTCAGGACAGGAGAAGATATGGTAGGAGTAAGCAGCCTCAACACTGTAAAAAAGGGAAGGACAAGAGGGCAGTGGCTGCCCCTAAACTTAAATTGTTTGGCTTACCCTGGTGATAGGACTCCTAGGCTGAAAGTGCTGCTGCTAAACTCTAGGTTAGTTAATGGGAAAACAACAGTCATCAAGGGCCTCATCCCGGATGAGCATGCTGACCTTGCCTACATTACAGAAACTTGGTTGGATGAAGCTGGGGGTGTCAGTCTCTGTCACCTTTGTCCACCACTGTCCAGCGGGGTCCCCAATGCTCTTTTCTCTCTTAAGTTATTTAACATTTACATGAAACCACTGGGAGAGATTATCCAGCATTTTTAAATTCAGTTTCACCAGAATGCGGATGACACCCACCCTAGTTACTTCCTGGGTGGATTACTGTAATGTACTCTATGTGGGGCTGCCAATGGACATTCCAGTAGGTCCAAAATGCAGCAGCCAAATTGCTGACTGGGGCTGGTCACAGGGATCACATAACCCCCCCCCCCCCCATTACTGCAGCTCCACTGGCTGCCAATCGGTTGGTTCCAGGCACAATTCAAAGTGCTGGTTTTAACCTATAAAGCCCAAAACAGCTTGGGCCCAAGCTGCCTCAGAGACCATGTCTCCCGTTATGAAACTTCTCAGGGGAGAAGATCATCAGGGGAGGCCTTTCTCTCAGTCCCACCACCTTCACAGGTGTGTCTGATGGAGGCACAGGAGAGGGCCTTCTCTATTGCTGCTCCAAGACTTTGGAACTCCCTCCCACAGGAGGCCAGACTGGCCCTGTCTTTGTTGTCCTTCTGCAAGCAAGTGAAGACCTTTCTCTTCAGGCAAGCTTCCCCCAGTGACTGCCTGCCTGAGCATGATCTTTTTAGATGAATTTTTATACAACACTGTTTTGACTGTGTTTTTAGTATTGCTTGTGTTTCCTATTTCTAGACTTAGTGTTTTTGGCTTTACATATTATCGTTTAATGACGTATGTCACCTTTGTATAGTTATTTTTGTTCTTAAATCTTGTCTTTAATTGCTGTAAGCCACCTTTGGTCCTTTTCTATTGGGAAAGGGGGTATGAGTGAATGAATGAATGAATGATTTCAATTCTAATATTAGGTTATTTGTAAGCTCTAGGTTGATCCTGAAAGATGCTTCAAAGTACAGTGGTGCCTCGCACAACAAGCGCTCCGTAGAGCGATGAATTCACTCTATGGGGATGTTTTTTCGATCGCTAATGCGATCGCAGAGCAACGGCCCCAATGGGCGAAAATCGCAGAGTGAAGGGCGGTAAGCGGTTCGCTTACCGACCTTCGCTTTGCGACCCGCTGATCAGCTGTTCCGCGGCTTCAAAATCGCCACTGGAAGCCCCAAAATGGCCGGGCGCAGCGTTTTCGTGCCCTCGTTAAGCGAGGGGAGGGCGCGAAAATGGCTGCCGGCCATAGAGGAACATTGCTGTACGGTGAGTAAATCTAAGTTTAATGCATTCCAATGGCTTTTTTCTTTCCGTACAGCGATGTTTCACACAGCGAGGGTTAATCCGGAACAGAGGCACCACTGTATCTCTTTTATCTTTTCATTCTTTTATCTTTTATCTTTTCATTGGACCTTCTGAGTTATGTTCTTCTAACTACTGTATCTGTTATATGTTACAGATGCACTTGTAGTTAGGTCTCTAAATAAAATATACTTATTATAAAAAGGCTAGAATTGGTGGTTGAAAATTATGTGTTTTGTTCATATCAAGTGGCTGAAACAATCTTATTTTATGAGAGTGAAGTGAAATGTACAATCTTTAATGGGAAGACTTGCTGCATAATGGCTAAAAGCCTGAGTAAGAAATTAGTGTATCCTGAATTTAGATCTTGTCCCTGCCATGAACTTAGCAGGTGGTCTTAAGAAATTTGACCTTCTTTAGCCTCTGACCCTTATTGATAATGTAGTGATAATACCAGTCTAGCTGGTAACTAGTCTCGTGATGATTTATAACCTAGAGCAGGGGTCTCAAACTCAGTTTACCTGGGGGCTGCTGGAGGCAGAATCTGGGTGAGGCTGGGCCGCATCAGATTTTCCGCCAAGCAGAGCAAAAGCTCAAAGAGTTTCCTTAGCCCAGCTGGGGCTCCGAGGAGGCGTCAGCGTCAGCGGGGGCAGAGGAGGAGGAGGGGCGTGCGAGCCCCCTCCAGCTCCTTCTTCACTACTACCACCAGCAGCAGGACGAAGAAGTGGAGAAGAGAGGGAGCACCGGTGACTGCCTAGCCAGGGAGAGGAGGGCACGACATAAAATAAAAACAAACCCTCACAGAATTTGCCTTGCCAAAGCAGAGAAGCCCCCACCGGTACCCGAGAAATTAAACAGAATGGGCCACCCCCCCACACACACACACGGAGATCCAGCAACCTTCCTCTGAGGGCCCCCCTCAAAAAAAGGCGCATTCAGCAACAGCAGCTCCCCCCACCACAACAGAGGAGCAAACTTTGCATGGCGAGCCCAGGCAGCCTCCAGAGCTGAGGCAGCTGAAGCAGAATGAAGAGGAGGAGGAGGAGGAGAAAGCACCGCTGGGTGCTGAGATGGCCGCTGGCTGGGCTAGTGCTGCCAAGAGAGAGAGCCAGAGAGCCGCTTCCCTGGAAGAAGTGGCGGCGGCAGCTGCTGTTGGTGGCTTGGAGGCACTCTTTGAGGACAGGCTGGGAGCGAGCTCCACTCTCAGGCATCACTCAGCGCTGGCTCGGCTGCTCAGGGAAAAGGGCTGGCAGCACACCTAGTTTGCCGACTCTCCCCCAAGACAGCGCCTCTTGCACCCTCCATCCAGAACTGCAGCCTGCCAGCCGGCAGACAGGTGGGCTGGCTGGCAGGCTGCAATTCTGGATGTAGGGTGCAAGAGGCACTGTCTTGGGGGAGAGCCAGTGAGGGAGGCAAGGCTTTTTTTTTTTGACTCTTGACAGCAGAAGATGCGTGGGTGCTTCAGGGGGGTCAGGCAAGGCAGAGGCCACAAACTATAGTCCAGTGGGCCACAAATGGCCCCCGGGCCACATGTTTGAGACTCCTGACCTAGAGTATCAGTACAAAGGAGTTGATACATCATGCCCACTAAGATTATTGCAAACTACTGAAAATTCTTAAAGCACTAAATAAATGCTGAGGCCTGTATCCAATATTGCAGTAGCACAAAAACTCCTTCAAAAACTGGATGGGATCATTTCTCAGTTCTCCAGGACAGGATCTGGTGGCTATATGGAAGGATTGCTTCTGTTCTGTTCCTGCTGCTGAAAGTAGTTTTGTCAGCAGAATCAACCTGTCAGATACTCTAAGTGTTTAGTTGTTTTTTTGTTACTGGGAGACCTACATAACAACAAGTTGCAACACGTTAAACAGTTGTGTTTCAACTGTGCATTGTATTTGCACAATAAAATGTTACCTCCATTTTAAAATAGAAACTTTTATCTTCAACGCCTAATTTTTATTGCAACAATAGCTGTGGCTTTCTCTCTAGCAGGTGTAATGCACATCATTTTTTCACAAATAAGAAATTGGCAGGCCTATCTTTATAACTCAGAAAGATCTCCGCTGGATATTAAAATATGCTACCTCCAGTCTACGAGTTATGCATGATTGCAGTGATTCTTATGCATCACTTGATGTTTAAATGTTCTGGGAAGAAAATTAACACAATGATTGTCACTGTTTCTTTATACTATTGGGCAGAAGTGGTATGAAATTTTCATACATAGCCAATAATAATAACTATAATATATGTTATTTTCTTGGTTGGAAATGCATCTAGGGCTCAAGGATATAGAAAATGTAAAATGTTCTGTTAGAGATAAAATATGGCACTCTGTGATTAACTTATAAAACTCCACATTTTCTTGTAGGGCAACTCCCAGAAGCCCTTGCCAGCACAGGTAGTGGTGAAGGCTTCTGGAAGTTGCAATCCTAGAATGTCTGGTGACATCATTCTTTGTTGCAAAGCTTTTTATACCTTGCCGGTGTACCAGGACAAAAATGGGGTTTACCTAACTGTGTGTCTACTGTGAATTTTTTTTACCTTTGAAGAAAGTGTTGATCATGAAAAGCATTTTCATTAAAATGCCATTACCTTCTTTAGTGGAGACTCATCCTTTCTAATTTTTAAACTACTGTACTGTACTTTCTTAGAATGCAATCCTAACTTCCCAAGATGGCTGAGGGTCAGCTGAGTTAACACTAGCCCATTTTAATGTCCTGAATCCAAACCTCAACCTAGGGAGGTTTGAAATTACCTGGGACTACCCTGGAGATAGCCTGCCTTTGTGCTGGCACTGTGGTTGGGTCCCTCAGCTTGAAGAGGTCTGCATCTAGTACGACTCATCTCCTCCTTTGCTGTGGCCATTCTTCAATCTTTTTAGCTCTTCTGCTGACACATTTTAACCAACACAATAGTAATGTTAGCAGATTGCTTTGTCAACAGATCTTTAAGATGAGCCAGTAGAAAGGGTTTCTATTTCTGCTGGAATAAGGAAAGACTTGCCAGAAAAAGGCTTCTGGATGTTCTATGTCCAGTACATCTAGTCTACCTTTGGTGGCATTGTTACTAAAGAAACATAAAAGTGCTCTGCTGCTTTTTCTCTTTTCTCTTACCATGGCAGAAAACAAGGAGTTCCTTGTAACCAACCAATTTGTTTGCTAGAACTTCAAGTGTGATTTAAAAATAAATATTATTAAAATCATAAGTACCCCATAATTTTGGGTGAGGTGTGCCTGTGATTGGCCTGTGAGTTGTTGCCAACAAACTATAGTAGTACCTTACTTGTCACTTACTAGTGCAGTTTGAAAACTCTTCAAAATTATAATGAGGGCCGTAAAAGCAACTTCAGTATTCTATCTTGGCTTGAGTGTAGAAGACCTCCATGTCTAAAATGAGTTTAATTTTCTTTTATACTGTTGGTTAATACAAAACTCATTAAGGTATGCAAATGACTTATCTAGTTTATTTCACATATTCAGTTTCTAAAGGATAACAGCTTTTCCAAGACTCTGCATAATTATAATGTTACATGACAATCTATAGTTTGAAAATTGGTAATTGAAGGGCTGTTTTGAATACCACAGTAAGTTTTGCTTTCAGAATGCTTCTGCAAACACCTTAACTGTTTATTCCCCGTCTGGACTTCCAAGTGAAAATGAAGGTGCCTCAATGCATTCTTCAGGTAACTGTGATGTATATTTGCAGCACTGAAATTCTAATCTACAAAATCTAATTTTAAAATATAGAGAGCATGGAATACTTTAGGAAAACAAGACAAAAGAAAAAAAACAAACTGTATTTTTACTACCTGTGTTGGCACTGCACTTGTATGTATATTCCACAGAATGCATTTTGTTTCTTTTTCTTTCACTTTGGCCTTTCTCCTTCATAGTTAATTTTATCTTTGGGTGTTACTTATACATAGCAATGATCACTGAGAACCAGTCCTGAAAATTTCTGCCATAACATGCACAATATGCCCTTCAACCTTTGGCTTCCTTCCACTTTTGAAAAGCTTTTGTGAAAGTGAAAGTTTCCGTTAAGTTCAAAACAGTTCTCAAAAATAAAGAAGTTGAAAAACAGCAGTTAATTAATTTATATAATATAATGAAGGGATCTTGCCATACAGAAAACTAGTTTTAATCTCTAAAAATATTTTCTGCTCACTGAATGTATTTGAGTATTACCTGTCTGAGTAGGGACGTGGTGGCGCTGCGGGCTAAACCGCAGAAGCCTTTGCGTGCTGCAGGGTCAGAAGACCAGCAGTCGTAAGTTCGAATCCATGCGATGGAGTGAGCTCCGGTCGCTTTGTCCCAGCTCCTCGCCCGCCTAGCAGTTCGAAAGCATGTAAATGCGAGTAGATAAATAGGTACCATCTCAGTGGGAAGGTAAACAGCGTTCCGTATCTAAGTCGCACTGGCCATGTGACCACGGAAGATTATCTTCGGACAAAACACTGGCTCCACGGCTTTGAAACGGGGATGAGCACCACCCCCTAGAGTTGAACACGACTGGCTAAAAAATGTCAAGGGGAACCTTTACCTTTACTTTACCTGTCTGAAGCTGTCACATTCATGAAGTGATATGGAATGTAGAACACGGAAACTAGCTACCGTTTTCTTTTACTAGATTGTGGGAGGAAATATCTGAAAATAAACCAAAATGAAAATGTAGCTTGGCTGTGGAATTGTCTAATTCTAAGTGCATGGCATTTTGTTGCATGATTATGTTATTGAAACAAATGTATACCTTTGATTAAAAGCTGTTAGAAAACATACCAACTTCAGAGCAGAGAGCAATATTCTCTCTTGCTCTACGGTCAAAATAATCTCAAAATCATTTAACTTTTCTGTTGCTTTATTTATTTATTTACTATTATGGGGATTTCAGTTTGTTACTGTCTCTTCACAATACTTTTTTTTTTTTTTTTGCTTTTGTGCTTTCAGCAACTCCTTAGCGTGGGGCAAAAAGGTGAACTAAAATCCCTTAAATCAATTGGTCTCCATCCCCAAAACCTGGTTCAGAAGATTTCTCTAAATTTACATGGGGGGTGCAGAGCGGAGGGAATGACTCCCTCTGAGTGGCAGTGGTAGAAGCTGAATAATCCCATTGGTTCACACCTAGAAACAGAATACATTAGTGGGTTATATGTAATATATTTTGTATGCTTAAACTGGTAATTACATTAGCCTAAAGCATTTTCTGTGAAGACTTACAACACCTTCTAGAACTGACACCAAAGAAAGTTGTTCTTCTCATTATAGAGGATTGGAATGCTAAAGTAGGGAGAGATAAAAGGAACAACAGGTAAGTTTGGCCTTGGAGTTCACAATGAAGCAGGGCAAAGGCTAATAGAGTTTTGTCAAGAGAACAAGCTGGTCATCACAAACACTCTTTTCCAACGGCAAGTCTACACATGGACATCAGCAGATGGGCAATACCGAAATCAGATTGACCTGGATCTGACTGTGGCTCTGATCATCAGCTTCTTATAACAAAACTCAAGCTTAAACTGAAGAAAGTAGGAAAAGCCACTGGGCTAGTCAGTTATAATCTAAACCAAATCCCTTATGAATACACAGTGGAAGTGAAGAACAGATTTAAGGACCTCGATTTGGTGGACAGAGTGCCCGAATAACTATGAATGGAGGCTCGTAACATTGTACAGGAGGCAACAACAAAAATCATCCCAAAGAAAAGGAAATGAAAGAAAGCAAAGTGGCTATCCAGTGAGGCCTTACAAATAGCAGAGAAGAAAAGGGAAACAAAATGAAAGGGAGATAGGAAAAGTTACAGAAAATGGAACACAGACTTCCAAAGAATAGCAAGGAGAGACAAGAGAGCCTTCTTAAATGAACATTGCAAAGAAATAGAGGAAAATAATAGAAAGGGAAAAACCAGAGATCTGTTCAAGAAAATTGAGATATATGAAAGGAACATTTTGTGCAAAGATGGACATGACAAAGGACAAAAATGGTAGGGACCTAACAGAAGCAGAAGACATCAGAGGAAGTGGCAAGAATACACAGAGGAATTATACCAGAAAGATCTGGATGTCCCGGACAACCCAGATAGTGTGTTTGCTGACCTTGAGCTAGACATCCTGGAGAGTGAAGTCATGTGGGCCTTAGAAAGCATGGCTAACAGCAAGGCCAGTGGAGGTGATGGCATTCCAGTTGAATTATTTAAAATCTGAAAAAATGATGGTGTTAAGGTGCTACACTCAATATGTCAGCAAGTTTGGAAAACTCAGCAGTGGTCAGAGCATTGGAAAAGACCAGTCTACATCCCAATCCCAAAGAAGGGCAGTGTCAAAGCGTGCTCCAACCACCGTACAATTGCACTCATTTCACATGCTAGCAAGGTTATGCTCAAAATCCTACAACGTAGGCTTCAGCAGTATGTGGACCGAGAACTCCCAGAAGTACAAACTGGATTTCGAAGAGGCAAAGGAACTAGAGACCAAATTGTTAACATGCACAATTATGGAGAAAGGCAGAGAGTTCCAGAAAAACATCTACTTCTGCTTCATTGACTATGCAAAAGCCTTTGATTGTGTGGACCACAGCAAACTATGGCAAGTTCTTAAAGAAATGGGGTTGCCTGACCACCTTATCTGCCTCCTGAGAAATCTATATTTGGGACAGGAAGCAACAGTTAGAACTGGATATGGAAGAATTGATTGGTTCAAAATTGGGAAAGGAGTATGACAAGGCTGTATATTGTCCACCTGCTTCTTTAACTTATATGCAGAATACATCATGCAAAAGGCGGGACTGGATGAATCCCAATCCGGAATTAAGATTGTTGGAAGAAATATCAACAACCTCAGATATGCAGATGATACCACTCTGATTGCAGAAAGTGAGGAGGAATTAAAGAACCTCTTAATGAGGGTGAAAGAGTAGAGTGCAAATAATGGTCTGAAACTCAACATAAAAAAAAACCACTAAGATCATGGCCACTGGTCCCATCACTTCCTGGGAAATAGAAGGGAAAGATATGGAGGCAGTGACAGATTTTACCTTCTTGTGCTCCATGATCACTGCAGATGGTGACAGCAGCCACGAAATTAAAAGACATCTACTTCTTGGGAGGAAAGCGATGACAAACCTAGACAGCATCTTAAAAAGCAGAGACATCACCTTTCCGACAAAGGTCTGCATAGTCAAAGCTATGGTTTTTCCAGTAGTGATGTATGGAAGTGAGAGCTGGACCTTAAAGAAGGCTTACCGTTGAAGAATTGATGCTTTTGAATTGTTGTGCTAGAGGAGACTCTTGGACTGCAAAGAGAACAAACCTATCCATTTTGAAGGAAATCGACCCTGAGTGCTCACTGGAAGGACAGATCCTGAACCTGAGGCTCCAATACTTTGGCCATCTCATGAGAAGAGAAGACTCCCTGGAAAAGACCCTTATGTGGAAAGTATGAAGGCATGAGGAGAAGGGGACGACAGAGGACGAGATGGATGGACAGTGTCATTGAAGCTACCAACATGAATTTGACCCAACTCTGGGAGGCAGTGGAAGACAGGAGGGCCTCACGTGTTCTGGTCCATGGGGTCACGAAGAGTCGGACACGACTTAATGACTAAACAACAACAAAAGCATTTTTTATTTTTCCCTGAGAGTTATTTCCAGTACTCCTAGTATGAAACAACAATTTTTAATGACTTCAATATTTCCATTATTTTTAAATTTTCTCCTCCTCTGGTATGGCTTGGAGTAGGAGATTGGAAGCATCTGCCTCTGTTCTAGATTAAGAATTTAGCACATCATCATTTAAACCCTCCTGTGGTTAAACTTTAGTATGATTTGTCGAAACAAGCTGGTTTCACAAACAGATGGCTTGAACTTGGCTTGTTCAAGCAATCCCATAGTTCAGGTGAAGCATAGTTAATCAAAATCAGAACCTTATGCTTCCTTGTATTTGTAAGGGAGGAACAGAAGGGAGGTGGAAATTCATGATCCTGCTATCACAATTTGATCTGGAGACTGTTCTGAAGTTTGCAGTGTAAATTGACCTAGTACTCAACCACAGAAATTTATGAAAGACTGCACTGCTATGTCGTTCTGATAGAAAAGTTATCTGTCTTTCATATAGCATTCTGGCAGTCTATTCCAGGCTCTAATGTAGCAGTGTTATGTCTAAAGAGACATTTCAGAACTAGGTTAAGTGTTCCTATTATCATAATCCAATAATTATTGGATTTCACATTTTATTTAACTTTGGGTGGATCTCTGTTATAAAATTAAGTCCACAACAGTGGATCGTAATAGTGCTAGATGTTCTTAGCATGTAGACTGAAGGTATTAGTTACTTCTTCTGAGCTAATAAGGTGGGAATTTTGAGTATACAATTTGTTGAAATGCAAGGCAATGGCTTCCCATTACTGCAATTGCTTACCAATGCATTTTCCATTGTTACAGCTGCTTCTAGAAGAGATCACTGTTGGCAGCCCAGGGAAAGACAAAATGTTGTGCTTTGTTTTTTCCTGCTCTTGGTGTCCCCAAAAGCCCTCTGAGTGGCAGTAGCAGAAAGAGCAGGTCTCTCCAGAAATCTAGCAATGTTTCTATCAGCAATCATCTTTCATACAGTGTTTTCCCGAAAATAAGACAGGGTCTTATATTAATTTTTACTCCAAAAAAACGCATTAAGGCTTATTTTCAGGGGATTTTTTTCATGTACAATAATCTACATTTATGCAAATACAATCATGTCATCTTCTTTATAGCTGCACAATGGTGGAGGGTGGGGTTTCACTGAACTGGGGCTTATTTTGGGGGTAAGGCTTATATTACGAGCATCCTGAAAAATCAGACTAGGGCTTATTTTCAGGGTAGGTCTTATTTTTGGGGAAACAGAGTAGGATGATAACCTATACATGCAGCTTTCGTGCTCTGTAATATTGCAACTCATGCATGCTGTGGTAATTATCTCAGTTGCCTTGAATATGACAATAAAAAGAATGGTCATAAATAAATAAAAAATCACGGGCAAGGTTTTCCAGTGACAGGCTCTTGTCACAATTTGGAATGGAAAGGAAGAAAGCCTGTTCTCCTTATCTTTGCCTCTTAGAATGAAACTAGATGATGATTAGATGTGGAAACTGAGAAAGGAGTCTCTCCCCAACCCCAACCCCACCTTTTTCTTTTGATACTACTATATATTTGCCTTTTCATTTCCGCAGGTGCTGCAAAGAAGTGGGTTGTGAAGTGAGAGATCAACAATGTGTCATGCTTCATTCCAGCCATTAGAGGGCAGTGTATCAATTGTATAATACAATCTGGGGCTTGTATCCATCAGTCTATCATTTAGTTCCTCTTTTGTACAAGAGCACATGAAGTAAAAATTCAGTTACCAGTATTATTTTCCTTTCAGATTTTTGCAGGTCTCTGTCTGATTAAATGAAAATGAGGCTGTGTGGTAATTAATGATCTGATGGTGAAGATACTGTCTTTCCTTTTTGTTAGTCTGTTTCTGTTGATGTGAAAACATCAGAAAAGGGAACTATAGTTGTTTCTCTGCTCAGAATCCATCATGTCTTTCTTCTGAATTTTTGACATTTGTCACCTTCTCATGATGCCAGCTCCTTTATCTCTCCCATGTAAAATAAGACATGAAACTCTACCAGTTTGGAGCTTGCACATCGCTTAAGGTAAGGAGGCAAATAGTGGCCCAAGTCCTCTTACCTAATACTAGTGTAGCACAAGTGGTATCACTTTTTGAGATAAACTGCTCCAAGTTAAGAAATTAACACAACTATTCCAAGAAATTAACATAACTTGAGTTGAGTTGTATGCAAATTCAGTTAGCATGCCTATGGTGATTTCTTAACTTGGGACTGTTTGCCTCCAAAAGTTATGCTATTTGCATAGCTGCACAAGAGAATTTTGGCCATTCTGTTTCAGACAATATTGAGATGTAGAAATAAGAAGCATATCTTTTCTCCCTAGTATTTTCCTTTGAAGCTTATTCTGAAACCTTCAGTGCATGTTTTTAGATATGACTGCCTTTCAGTGATAACTAGGTGATGATTAGTCGGTGACAAAGAGTCGGACACGACTCAGTGATGAAGAGTCGGACACGACTTAACGATTAAACAACAACAGCAACAACAACCTGTCAGTGATGCATTAGCTATACATTTCCTGATCTTGGGTTCCGCCCAGCTCTACAATTTTATGATTCTATAATTATATGTGTCAAGAAGTTTTCAAAAGACAAATCCAACAGTTTCTGGCCATAGATTCTCTCATGAGAATCCTGTAATGCAGTGGTCCCCCAAGTTTGGGCCCCCAGATGTTCTTGGACTTCAACTCCCAGAAATCCTGGCCAGCAGAGGTGCTGGTGAAGGCTTCTGGGAGTTGTAGTCCAAGAACATCTGGAGGCCCAACGTTGAGGACCACTGCTCTAATGGGAACAGCCAGTGGCTGAAATTGACAATGTCTGCTAATAAAAGCAATCCCATTAGCAGAACTGGGAGAGATGATTCCTACTCCCTTCCAGCCCCCACGCAACGGGATTCCCACCCACTTCACCCAGATCCTAGATCTGCTCTGGAAGGATAGAAAACCTTCTGGAGCAGATCCTTAATTAACACAGAGGACACTGGTGGAGAGGACAAAGAAGCCCAGTTTGGGGGTATGTGGAGACAGAAAGAAGAGAGGAGCCTACTTCTCCCTTTTCCACTGATGAAATTGTTTCCATCAGTGGAGGCACACAATTGTGTTCTGGACACAGATTTGTTTATATAGATGCAGACTGGTGCATACGTTTGATTGGAAACTGCTGCCAGGAAAATGGCTTTTGTTTGAAAGCAACTGTCATGGTCCAGGGAGCGCTTGTGGTCTGTAACATGCCAAGATTCCCATTTCCAAATAGGCTTTGGCATTTAAGTCAGTCAGGGGTGTTGCTGGGCTTGGGACCTCTTCCCTGAATTTATTTCCCAGGATTGTACTACTTCTTCCTATTTACACATTCCTATTAGTGTGAGAACAAGAAAGAGAAAAAAAAAGAAGCAACGTGTGCTGCTCATATATACTGCCCCATAGTGCTTAAAGCACACTCCAGGTGGTTTATAATTTAAGTATGCAGGCTACATATTACCCCAACAGCAAGCTGGGGACCTCGGAAGGATGGAAAACTGAGTGACCCTCCAGCCAGGTACCTGAGATTCAACCTGAGGCTCCTCCACCTGGTTTTGTCTTGATTTCCATCCCATGGCATGGGACCTATGTCTTTGATGTACCTAGAAAACATCTGATCTTAGTTGTGAAATTACTTCTGATCACTACATGGTGTTTTCTTTAAGTGGTTTTGTTTTACTGTGCCTCTGTGCAGTTGGTCAGTAATATCTCACAACTGCTCTTCTGTGAAGGAGTAAAGAGGAGTGCGCCGTCCTCCGTGGAAAGACATACAGTAGAAGAGGCGGAATGCGCTGTGGGGGTGTTAATTGACATTGATCAAACAGAAGTGATAACTGAGAAACCGACGGAGGTGTGTCTTGTGGAGGAAGGAGGGGAGGAGCTAGATCTGATAGTTTGGGAGGAGATAAAAGAGGGGGGAAATGCGCGGTCTTTTAGAATTTGTACAGACGTAAATCCAGAAAGGAGCAAGAGCCGAGGGGTTCAGACGGAACCCATGCTGGGGTTCGAGACTCCAGTTGGAATCGTGGCGGGCTTCCCTAATTTGGCTACCGGAGGAGGATTACTACCGGATCCGAACTTCCCTAGAGGGCCAGGAAAGTTTTATGAGCCCTTAGAATGGACGGTAACGGTGCATCCGCGAAACTACCCTGGTGGGAGGAGGGTAATACGCCCTGGACCCGAGTTTCAGACGAAGCC
Organism: Pogona vitticeps; assembly: GCF_051106095.1. Classification (NCBI taxonomy): domain Eukaryota; kingdom Metazoa; phylum Chordata; class Lepidosauria; order Squamata; family Agamidae; genus Pogona; species Pogona vitticeps. Next base: position 56,495,233 of record NC_135787.1, on the reverse strand, counting down.
CCCGGAGGGAGATTGGGCGAGGCACCCTTGTTGCGGAACGGTCTGTGCTGTCCAGAGTGCTCCCCTCCGCCCAATGACCGATCGCGAGAAATTCGGACCGGCCCCTTATTAGGTGACCAAGAAATGCCTCCTGTTATACGTTCAAAGAGATATCATTTGTTGGATGACTGTATGTTGCAGGATCCGTTTGATCCAAGAGAATTAAGTTCTATAAACAATAAAACTTCTAATGTTGGATTTTATGATGAGCCTCCGTGTCTCTTTCCCGCCTTCACCACCAGTGCCCCCCCCCCCGGCTAGAGAAGAACTTCCTTACATCTTCTCATTACCCAGTTATGCGATATGTTTGTGCATGAGTCTAAAACAGCTTGTACCGAAATGAGGACATCTCATTCAGTCAGCTTTCTCAGAATGGCAAGCAGCTTGTGAATGTTTTGCTTCATCCGCAGATTGCACACACGTCTTCTTTTTAAGGATGGTTACATGGGGATAACAAAAGCGGGCCATGAACAAAGACTTGTGAGTGTAAGTATTGTATGTATAAACGCCCTAGGTTAGGCACTTATCTTAGGCTGTGAATAACCCTCAGTGAGTTTTTAGCTGCAGGCTATCTGAAAACAGGTGCAAAACCACGTGTTCCACACGTCCCACTTTAGTGCAATTCCTGACGTTAAAGCAGGACGTGGAGCAGCTGCTGGCTGGCCAGTGCTGGCAGCCTTCCAGCTGCTACTGACCGTGCCAGGGTTGGGGCAGCCTCACCCACTTGCCATGCAGGAAAAAAAAAGGAGCTACTGAAACTGCTCCCCGGAGGCAAAACCAATGTCACCAGATGCCCACAAATCCTCCTGGCACTGGCCAGGCAGCGATGCTGTTCTTACCTGAGGGGCAGCTCCAGTGGTTCAGTTTTTGCTGCATGTTGAGTTCTGACCCTGGTACAGTCAGTGGCTGGGAAGTCTCCTATTAGCACTGGCTGCCCAGCAACGGAAGTCCTGATGTGGTTTAAAAATAGCACCAGTGCATACTTTAAAAAACTGTACCAGGGCTTGCATCACTGCAAATTCACTTCAGACCTTTTCATTTATGTAGTTACAGCATTAGAAGTGCTTGGAAGTTATCACTCTAGATGGTCAGCAGTGTTGGTTTATATTCTTGTAATAAGCTATCTTAGAAACAAAAAGTGTTCCCCCCCCCAAATGTAATGGATTTATATATCTGTTCAGTAGAATAAATGCCAGAGCTTGGCTTTTATCCTCTAATGAACTTTCAGGGACTGCAAAAAATTAAAGGAGTGTAATTAAATGTTAATTAATTTCAGAATATCATGCTCAGTAGATTCCCCTGTTTCTTGAAAGTCTTTATCAGGCTTATACTATATTTTAAGTAAATCTTTCCTCCCATGAGTGAAAAAGCAGAGCAGAGAGAATGATTTTAAGTTGAAAAATGACCAGAGGGAGAAAGGATAAACGGTCTCTCTCCACTCTTCCTTCTTCCACTCAGTAAATCCTGTCCTCACTGCTTTGGCTCAAAAACATGTGGGAAATAATGAAGTGAGTAAACATGCAATTCTAGCTCAAAGATGCACCAACTACAGAAGGCTGGAACAAGGCTCGAGCCTCTTCTACTGCTAAAAATGTTCTTTTCTGAGTTGATATGAGAGATTTGCCAAATGAGCCCTGATAAGGAGCAGATAAGAGACAGTGGCTAGGGTGGAACAAAGTTATCCCAAATCCAAACTTCCCTCAGTCTGGGCACAAAGCGACAAGGCTGGCACAAAGTTAGGCTTTGTGAAAGAAATCCTAAGTGATATCCAGCATTCCCAGTCTGGAAGGGATTTAGATTCAGCAGAGCTTCAGATGCCCAGTGTTAGTTCAGCTGGCCCTTGGTCTCCTTCACCAATTTGGCATGTGCTGTTAGTCTGCAGTCCTACATACATGTATTGGGGAATGGATCACATTGAGCTCATTGGGACCTTCCTGGCAACTTACTTCCTCCGAATAGAGAAAAGTGTCCCATCGCTGTCTGGTAAATACAGGTGTGGCTCAGCTCCCTCTTGTGTTAATCAGCTCAGGCTGCAATTACCCTGCAACTACCTGCAATTACCCTGCCTATTTTATACTTCTATTCAGTTTAAGTGATAACACAGAGACTGTGGATGTTCAAAGACCAGTGTCCACACTAGCCCCTTAATACGGCATAGTTTGATCCATACCACAGGCCTTCTTTCTCTGATCCTATCCTCTGTGGATCTCTGACTATTCTTTTATGATTTGTTGTAAGGCTGATGGATGTTTGTTGCATGGCATTATGATAAGGGACTGTTTTCTAAAGTTCTCCATAATGTACATGCACATACACATATATTGCGGAAACATAGTAGTTTGGTTCATTGGAATGGTTTCTCATTTATACTGATTTTCATCTATCCCCCCTCTCTTTTTTTTTGTCCATGCAGTGCTAACCTACTGTATCAATGTAGTGATGAGGTGATCTAGCACTAAACTGAGTAATCAGTTAAAAAAAAAGAAAAACAACAAGAAGAAGAGAAAAAAAAATCTTCTGATGACTAGGGAAAAAGATTGTGAGATGAGTACTCTGGCTGTCCAAAACGTCACACCCAGCTTAGTACCTCACCAGAATACTATCCACAATCATACCCTATGTCTCTTTGGAGAACAGAACAACTGATCACATAAGGGAAACAACATTCAAATCATTATGGCTTTAAAAAAGAAACTGCAGGCCAATGGCAAGAGAAAAAGAGCTGTATATGAAGCAAAAAAGGATTAGGGTGATGTGCATTGTTTTTTTCATCATGCAACCAGTTAAAAAAAGTTTGAATTCATCTGTTCTATTTCTGCAGCAAACCCTATGCTATTTGCCTGTATAGTCACAGCCTAAGAGAAAACTTTCTCTGGAGGACAAAGTATTAGCATAGCAAACACTGATCTGGCACAGTTCTGATTACTTTTGTATCCATTTTGTAGCATACTTGGTGTGGTGCTCTGGTCTCCCTAAGGAGTGCCTAGCACTCGGTCAGAGAGTTTGACAGGCCACTTACCTACCACCTTTACGCTGGGGCAAGTCCCAAGACCTCACCAGTAAGCCCTTTGAACAAGTCTGACCTTAAAAGAACACTTTACTTTTACACAGTAAATGATATATTAGCAATAAATGTAAGGCAACTAGCTTTGCTAAAATCACATTTTAAACACCAAAAGTCAGGCAGAATTAAAGTATTTACACTTGCTGAAGAAAAGAGAGGAGGGGGAGCCAGTCTAGCTTCATAAGGGGAGGGCATTCCACAAGTTGGGGGAACCACCAAGAAAACTTCCTCTTGGGACCCTGTCAAATGCACCTGTAAATATGATGAGACTGAGAACCTGCCTACATTTACATTTGCCTTGTAATATGCTCTGTTCTAAAAGGAATTAATTTAGAAATCATGTGGTAGTCACATGGCATATGGGTTTGTGTGTACGTACTCTTGGGAAAACCTTTCAATCATTTTACAGCTGTGTTGTACATATCTCAGTCAAGGTGGCTAGACTGGCTTTTAGAATCATTGCATTTTAGGTTTTCTCCTGCACCCGCCTGCCCTGTCCTCATGCTGGCCACTCACCCCTGATACTACGGTAAGGTGAGGGAAAGGGGCAAAACTGCTTGTCCTTGTAGAGAGCTTGGCTGTTTCAGTCCCTTTAAAAATGTTCCAGCTGTTCCTGATTGTACCCGCGGAATATATGAAGGGTGCGTTGCTTTGCAGTGGTGCAAACGCACTCAGCCAAACATGGATCCACATTATTTTAACATGGGACCATCTCCAAGCCACTGTCCAATTTGTGGGGAGAGATGGTGCCTATGAGTGAGATTATTCTGGAGATGATCCCACACAAAAATAATCTGGATCCATGAGGATCTGTTGCTCTGATCCATTCCCCCCTCCCCCAGATAGCTCTTTACTCTTCCAGCTTTGCCATGTCTTCTCCTTCCTTTCAGGCTCCCTGTGCCTGTCCATCCTCCCCCCCCTGCCCACTGTGGCTCTTGTTGCTGCCACCGCCTCTCCCATCACCTCTGCTGGTTATTCAGAGACACAGTATGCAGCAACAGAGGTGTTTAGATACATGGAAACAAATAAATTGAAATAAATCAGGGTTTCATATGTGTGCTAAAATAAATGAACCTCTGCTGGAGGCTGGTTCCAACCAGAAAGCACACTTCCTTGGCAAAGTAATCCATGTTCCTGTATATGTGATGGAGACACTTTATTTTAAACTATTTTTTTAAAAAAGCAAAACACAATAAAACAGTTTTACTTATTGTCAGTAGGATCATGTCTGTAGAGAATGGCCTCCACTGCCCTCTCCTATCTTCTAATAGCAGGTGCACCAATAAACTGACAGTAAGTGCTTGTTTCAACAGTTTGTTTTTTAATAAACTGTTTAGCAATAGATCAGATTGTGCTTCCACAGTTTTCTATATGGGTGGATAGTTATGGATGGAGGCGAGAAGAGAGCAATATTTCAGAAAAGTGCCTGTATACTTCCACCAGTGCTCATATATGTGAACAGTACTGTCCAAATACAATGCACTTCTTCTCACGTATTTTATTTGCACAGGCATTAAAAAGAAGAAATGAATCTATAGTTTGAAAAGCCATTTCCAATATCTGCCCACCAGCCACCATATTATCAGGAAGAACTGATAGGAAATAGCCAGTTCCTGATAAATAGGATCAGATGGAAAACATGTTTATAATCTGACCTCACACAGCTTTTAGTATGGCTTCTGCTTATATCTTTGGTTTCTGCCACTAGCAGTATGGGCATTTGGAAACCAAACCAGATAATACAGTAAATGTATCATTGGAAGAGCTCCCGTAAGAGCTAATTATTCTGACATGAGATGTTTCAATATGCATTTTGTAAATTAGCTTGTTTTTGTTGTAAATAATTATCAGGAGATGGCAGAAACTTCTTTTGCATATCTGATTTCTCAGGCACTTGCTTTGAAAGATCTGCATGCCTGGAGAGAAAGACTGTAAGAGGAGGAAGTACACATTCTCCGTGTAATCTGAATTTAAGAGACATGAGGAGAAACTCAAAGGATATGTTTGGGAAAGACAAAAGTGTTATCCTCACCAATTGATTGCTTCAATTAGCCTCTAACACTCTAAATTCTTGTTATTCTGAGGCGAAAGATTTATGTGATCTGAAGAGAAACCAGAGTTCTGAGAGCTGATGCTGTTGGACTTTTTAGTTGGACTAATGTTAATTTTTTGCAGATGTTTAGTATGTTATTAATTCAAGTTGTGTCCACAGTATACCTGATTTGTAGATATTCAAGCGTGATGTGTGGCTTAATAAGACAGATATGGGAAGCTACATGAGCAGGGTAATCCAATGATCCTGTTGCATCAGTGACCCCTAATAATCATGGTACAGTAGCTTGCTTACTTAGCACTTGTAGAAATTCAGTAACAAAACACGAGTGTGAGACACTCGCATGGTATTCATGGCAATATTATCGGCAACCACAAATCACACCATCAAGTATTGATGTCCACCATAAGGAAGGAAGGAAATAATTCATGCATGAGATTCTTCCAGAGGTCCTTTCCATGATACTGTATTGTAATCATCTAGAGAAACAAAGTTTGTGAGGTGACCTCTCTTCTGCCATCACACTCCCATTTCTATGTTGGTGGGAACAACTATATATGGGAACCTGCTGGTCTGACATATAAGTCACACCCTATGAATTGGAATTTAATTTGAAGCAGTTTGCAAATGTATGCACCTGAAGGTTTCCAGATACACATGTGTCACTTCTGATCCGAGTCAGCTGCTGGGCATGCACTTTTGGCAGCCTCTTTCTCGCCCAGCCGATCGATCCCTCCCTCGGTCCCTCACTTGCTACCTCAAAGGAGCCGGTCCACTCTCACCCGCCCGCCCACCCGCCCGCCCGCCCGCCCTTGGACTAAAACTCCCAGAAGCCTTCACCACTAGCTGTGCTGGCTAGGATTTCTGGGAGTTATAGTCAAAGGTATTCAGAACTTTTGTTCTAGGAAGGCAAGCAACCGTATTATCAATGTATTCCTCAAACGCACATTCCTATATTCCCCAATTTTCTGTTGAATTTTAGAATAATAAAATGTTTTGATAAACTGTTCTGATCTATCCATAGCTGGTATCCATGAGGTGACATAAATGAATGGATGGATGGATGGTTTGCTTTTCTGCCCACCTGTATTATTATAATATAATATATTATAATATTTTTGTGGAGAATATAAGCAAACAATCTGAAGTGTTAGCAAGACTGATTAGTCATTGCTGCACTCAAAATAGTTGCTAGTGAGTGCTTGCTCCAGTCGAAGACTGAAGGCCTTATGAACGTATGCTGCCAAATACACCCTTTAAGCTTTGCCCCATGGGTTGAAAAATGGAGGTTCTTGAAGAACTAGCCTTTTAGACTGCAAATGTATGCTGCTTCTTTCACTCTATGGCTTTCAGCCTAGGCTGTTGGGTAAGTAAGAAAGCAAGGGGGTATTCATACAAGTTTGGGCTCAAGGAAAATGTTTATAAAGAACATGAGCCTGTTTCTATAGGGTCCACAAGTATAATCAGTCAAAGCCAGTATCAAAAATGGTGATAGATTATGGGAGCTGTAGTATCCCAACATCTGGATGGTCACAATTGCCCACCTTTTCTACATATCTTTAGGCATCTTTCCCATATATAAACAAATCTCTTGCCATTCTCTGCAATGGAAAACAGTGTTTACTCATTTTATATGTACATGAGTATCTTAGTTTCCCCTGGCAATCATGGTTGGTGGTATGGTTCTTTCAGATAACAAAACAGCTTATCCATATCTTGAATTCTCTTTAGACCTATTGTCAAAGAATGATAAAAGAATTTCTCTGATTGATCTCAGTGACCTTTTAGGTTCTGTGGTTTAATGCATCACCTGCAACTGTTCTAACAGTTTTCTTTCTGCTTATTAGAAATGGACAAACCATTGCTGATGAAGAAAATATAGATGTGAATATTTATGACAAATTCAACTTTCTATTTTTTAAATTCTTAAAACATAATTTCTTTAGAACTTTTTTTTGTCCCAAAGAGTACTCTATCATTTCAGGAAATCTTTTGATTATTGTCATTAACCAGCAAATGTTCATAGTGAATTTCAAAACATGTAACATTTGCATAAACTGAAGAAAAGAGTTTATAATGTAGGTTTGCAAAGGGTATCACATTATTGATGTTTGTGGCAATACTTTATTTTCACCCTCGCCTCTGGAAAGAGAGAGAGAGAGAGAGGTTCAGAACCAGGTATACATTTAGTGCCTAGATTCTAAAATAGTCCAGTTTTGTGGTTTCACTGTATATATGTTAAATGTTCATTTTGCTGTTGCTCCAAGGAAATAGCAATAGTGCTTATGTGGTAAATTTGAAAGGATGCTTTGATATAAAATATCTTCTGCCCTTTGAAGTTAATGGACAAAGATCAATATATATCAGCACCCATGTTTAATTAAAATACAATTCAATATCTTTTTAAAGTACATAAACTTGCATGGACTGGTATGTTCTCATACAAAAGTGGAAACTGTTAGCATAAGGTGCATTTTGAGGGAACAGTCTTTCATCTTCTGCTTCTTTCAAATAACGTTATTGAACTAGAAGGTAATGTCCACTATGTTATCAATTTACAATTCTGTAACTATATATATATATATATTTAAATAAACAGATTAATATAGAGTTTTCATTAGCCCATTGAGCTAGTCTTCTTTTACTTGTTCCCTTTCCTTTGGTTACTATAGTTACTAGCTTAATCACAATGCAGAAAACCATTTCTAATTACAGCACACTATATGCCAGCATAACATTAATTCCTTGAGTATCTTAAGTTGCAAACAGCTTGTAGCTTGTTCTTTGGCATTTTATTACCATGGATCCTGAAGTAATGGATCAGTACATCATATTTAATAGGTAAGGTTTAATGAAAATAAAATTAGTCTATGAGATGAACTGGTATTTAAAATCTATATAATTGGGAATTTCTTTTTGAGAGGCCATGTCTATGAGTGTAACATTGGTTCACTTTATAATCATAGGTGTAAAGCCTTTTGGTTTGGTGTTCCAAATAGGCCTGGTAGGTCAGTGGTATCCCATTCCCTGAGATTTTCAGAGCCAAAACTTGAGACCAGGGTTCAGGCCCTTGACTTTAAAGAATGTTTAAAATTAAATAATAAAACAAAGGACACTCACAGAGTGAAAAATATTTAGCATCGGTCCCTTATGAAAATGAAGGAGTGGGCATTGCCGGTGTCATCAACCTGACACAAGTGAGTCAGATATGCAGGGTGGGGAGGAGTCTGGAACGGCTGTTGGACCTACTGCTTGTGGGAAATAAACATGAGAGGAATCTGGGTAAATTGTATTTATTTATTACTTAAATTTGTATACTGGTCCCATAAGTGCCAAAGCACTACTCTGGGTGGTTTACATTAATAAACAAAAGACACCCAGGATAAAACTAAAACTGTTCAGAAACAGGTTAACAACTAAATGGGCCCAAAATCTGGGTAAGATGTGCTCGACCAGGTAACATGGCAATCCAGAGCCACTGTCTGTTTTTGGCAGCAAAATACGCTCCGGTGTTGGCCCAGAAACTGTGAAGATGTATCTCTAGAGTTTCAAATTACTTTGCCCACAAAAAATCTAATTTTCTCCTCCTCTAGCTCTGCTTGCAAGGAGATTTATCTCCTCACCCGGAAACTCAGAGAAGCATAGCAATTCCCAGAGACTCCACCCAGCATCCTGAGGCCTGGCAACTTTGCTTCCAATGCAGGTCAGGACCCGACTCTTTTAAACAGGTCGAGTTCCCCGTAAGGTGAATATCAGCACTGTAAGTGTCATGTATATCACTGCATCATTAGAAAGTGTTCAGTGTTTTCCTCCAGGCTTCTTTCAATAAAGCACAACACAGGGCCCTTTGAATGTAATGGAAGCACAGAGTAGATTTACTATCGGGAAGCAGGCATCTCTTCCTCATTATTGATCATTATTACAGTAAGAACATTTCTAAATAGTGGTTTATCATACAGCAGTAACTGGAACCCAGGAAGCTGAGCAGCAGGTACCTCAAATCTACTTCCCAAGACTAAATCTGGTACAAAAGTAGCAGATTTACATTTGCTATCTTTATGCCATATTCTTTTGTTTATTTGGTCTAGAAATAATAATCGAATTTGATTATTCTGTTTCTGCAGCAGTCCTGGGTTAGTATTCTCTGGACTAGCTGCTTGAAGCTATCAGAAATGTTGCTGAATTATTCAAAATCTTCATTGTTTATTAATATTTTTCTAAAATTATCCTAAATGTATCTTCTGTGGGTTAAGGGTGATACTCAGCATGTGTGCTCAGTACAGTATTCTACCTTCAGATAATGAATTAAAAAGTATTGCTACATAAAATGACTCTAATAATACCCATCATAAATATTCAGTTCACATTCTGTCCGATTGTAACTTGAATTTTGCTGAAGAACAGTAAAGATGATAATATTTCAAGATTGGATTTTAACAGATAAAGTTATTAAAAATACAGGTAATTTAGGGCTTCCTTAATGCCGAAGACCTAAAAATATTCACTTGTCGTAATAGAATGATTCAAAATTTAAAGATAATTGCATGTAGCAAGAAGTCTTCATACTATGGCTTACTCCTGATAATGGTATGCCTAATTAACATCTGTCATCTGCATTCTTGACTATTAAATGGAGTATCTGGACATGGGGGTATTTTTCTAACCTAGGGGCTTCAGAATAATGACTGTTTTTCAACTGGATTTAACTTGAGTTGCCTTTTTTCATTAAAATGAAAACTTTTTAAAAAAAGTTAAATGAGCAGCACTGAAGTATTCTTGCAAATCAATATGCTGGTTGAAGCACTGCATCTTCTGCTTGTCTGTAGTCATGTTTCCCTGCTGGATTGGAAACATTAGATTACATTTTAAACCTTAGATTTATTTCTTATAGTGCATGGAAGCGTTTTGTAAAAGTTCACATATACAGTGGTGCCTCGCTTGACGACGTTAATCCGTTCCAGTGAAATCGCTGTAGAGCGAAATTGTCGTCAAGCAGGGAAAAAACGCATTGAAACACATTAAAAACCGGCTAATGCGTTCCAATGGGCTAAATACCTAATTGTCCAGCGAAGATCCTCCATAGGGCGGCCATTTCCCGGTGCCTATACAGCGAAAATTAAGTCCTGAAAACAGCGGGGAGCCATTTTGCACAGCGGGCGGCCATTTTGAAACCCGAAGATCAGCTGTTTTCTGATTGTTGTAAAGCGAAAAATCGGTTCCCGAAGCAGGGAACCGATCATCGTAAAGCGAATATTTCCAATTAAAACATCATTTTGCAATCACAAAAAATTCATCATCAAGTGGATTCATCGTTCAACGAGGTAATCGCTAAGCGGGGCACCACTGTAAATAGAATTTCCTTCTTTCTTCTCCTCTTTTCTTTTTCTCTGTTCCTCCCCAACCCTTTAAGTTAATGATTATATGTGTCTAGTTTTATTGTGTCACTGTCTCACCTGTTCTGCTCCTTTCTGTTTGTTTTTTTCTGAAAGTTTATCAATAAACATTTATTAAATACTTTTTTAAAAATATCTTCATCCACTTTAGGAATTCAGGGTGGTTTTTTAAAAAAAAAATTTAGTTTACCTGAGTCTTTATGACTCGCTGTGAGTTGTATCAGTTCCACTTCTGGCTGATGAGGACCAGTTCTGATATTTGTTTGTGGTGTGCTCTGTTAAATCCTAGTAGCTCTCCTCAAAACTTCAGTTGTCTAACCTTTGCTCAAGAAGCCACCCAGACAGATTATTTGGTATGCTACTGAAGAAGGATTTTGTTGTTGTTTCTAGAATAGGGAACTAGTTCTGAATTGTCATCTTGTGGTTGCAGTTGAGCTGGTATGGACATTATGTCAGATTTCTAGTTACTGTCCAGACATTGTATTATGACTTTTTAACACTTTTGGATCCTATTTATAATGAGGTAATAACTATGGATGTGGTGGCGCTGCGGGCTAAACCACAGAAGCCTGTGCTGCAGGGTCAGAAGACCAAGCAGTCGTAAGATCGAATCCACGTGACGGAGTGAGTGCCTGTCGCTTGTCCCAGCTCCCTCCAACCTAGCGGTTCGAAAGCATGCAAATGCAAGTAGATCAATAGGGACCACCTCGGTGGGAAGGTAACAGCGTTCCGTGTCTAAGTCACACTGGCCATGTGACCACGGAAGATTGTCTTCGGACAAAACACTGGCTCTAAGGCTTGGAAACAGGGATGAGCACTGCCCCCTAGAGTCGAACACGACTGGACAAAAATTTTCAAGGGGAACCTTTACCTTTACCTAATAACTATGTAACTGTTGCAACAAATAGGTGTTCACATGACTATTTTAAAGTATATTATGAATGATGAAACAATAGAGGCTTCCTATGATTTTGCTGCTAATAAGATTTTAATTAAAATTGGTGAATTAAAATCCATGCAGAATTTGTTTTCTTCTACATTCTGTTTGAATAAAGGAATGTAGTCAACTAATTAGAATAGGTTGTGTAGTAAGAATTGTGTTTATTTTTCCTGAAGAGAAACACTGCTTATTACACTGCGGAAAACCTGAAACTTTTAGTTTATTTTTTAATTTCTATGCCAGCATCTTCCCATCATAAATGTTGACATTTTTCTTCCTTTTTGTCTCTGTTTGAAAGGGGTTAGTTTTAAAAACATTTCCTTCCTACTCTCCCTATTTATGCTCAATTAGCTCTTTAAAAGAGCAGTTAAAACATCCTGAAATAACACAAAGGTCTTTCATAGTATTTTAATTCTGACCTTGTCACTGTTTAAGTGGCCTCAGCCTCTCTGAAATTAACATATTGCCTGTTACATTGCAATGAAATTCAAAATGATTTGGAAACATTACAAAAAGTAAGGAAATAAATCTTAATTGCGATAGGCTTGTGATTATGTTAATCATATTGTATCATTGTACAATTTGTTAATATCACAGCATGTGTCAGTATGTGGGCTGTCTTGCTGATCTGGTTTCATTGTAAAAAGATCAACATTGGTGTGTAGACCAGTGGTTCTTCACTTCTCACTCTCCAGATATTTTGGACTTTTATCTCCTCTAGTTCCTTACTACTGCTCATGCTGCTTGGGACTTCTGGGAGTTGAAGTCCAAAACATTTGGAAGACAAGAAGAGAAACTCCTTGTTGAAATCCACAAGATACCAGACATACACTGGTGTTGTTAAAAGTTCTAATAAAATACCACCAAAGCAACCATCAGACTGGCTAATTCATAGTTCTGTGGCTACCACTGAACATAAAATGAGGATTTTTTGTGTGCATACTTTTCATGTACAGCAGGACCACAGTACACACAAAGGATTGGTCCCAAGCCAAAAATCCATGGATATATAACATTGTCTCTGGTCTCCTCTAGTGGCCAGTTCTGATACTTACATTTTGGAAATATATACTATTTTAAATATTTTCCGACCGTAGATAAGTGGAACCATGGATACTGATCCTGCAGACACAGGAGTTCTACTATCTTGCAAAAGGTGCTACACTTTCAGGATGGTGGGCATGGATATGGCATGCTAGAAAGACTGTGAAAGGTATTGAGGGGTTATCTTATTCCTTACATAGTTAACAAAGAATGAGGTAAAAAAAATTACAGTAGCCAGGAATAGCTGGTCTCAGTGCTACACCCCATTTTGCAGTGACACTTTATTTAATAAGAAATTAGAAGCATTTTAAGTAGAAAAAAGGTATTTTTACTTATAGTTACAATTTGCAGTTACATTTAGAGTACGTAAAAAGGAAAAGATACTGTATGGAGTGTCTGCCATGTGAAAGAGAGATCCATCTATGGCTGCTGCGTGGTTGGAGACCAGTGGAAAAAGACAGGACTATCAATAGCACAAACAATAGAAGTAAATGAGCAAAACAGTGGGCTTATCTCAAAATGCTAGAGGTGGGGAAAAGAACTTTACTAATAGGTTAGTGGCAAAAGACAATCACCTTAGGTTGTGAAACCCCCTCCCACTGAAGCCCAGTGTTAATGCATGCAAAATCGTTATTATGTCAATAAAAGTCTTTCAGTGTGAAATAGTGCAGAAGACAGCTGACAGCCGTATGTAAAATATGTAGCAACAATCAAAACTTTAAAAGGTTGATCTTTGTGTTGCTTCTGGAGTGGAAGGACCAGGTGTTATTGCTATCCAGGGGATATTTAATTTCTTTCACAATCCGCGTGTTCTTTGTGGAGGCTCTGCTGCGTCCCCTGTAACAGATAGATAAAACAGAAGTAAAATCAATGAATAGCAAATTGTGGTATGTAAAGTAATCATAGGGAATCAGCTAATGAAGCCAAAAGCCTGGCTGAGTAAAATGACTTTGTCACCTGGTGGAAGTTAATAAATCAGAAAACCCTGCATTGGAAAAGAGTGCCTGCGCTTCTGAGTAGCCATCGAGAAAGCCTCTTTTTTTTGAGATTCTGCCAAATGCAGTTCAGATGTCACTGTCACGAAAGAAAAAAGGCATATCCCAAAACATTTAAACCCAAAGGCTTCCTTCTACTGGAGAACATGGTCTTTTAGATAATGTGGTTCCAAACTGCATGAGGTTTTACAAGTCAAAGTCAGTATTTTAAACTATGCTTAGAAATAGAATGATAGTGAGTCCTTTCTTCTGCAGCTAAAACATCTGGTCTTTCTTCAAGGCAGCCCCTGTAAGATGTGTTATAACAGTCCAAACAAGATTAAGTAAATCATGCCCAGAAATAATATTTCAAGAAATGGGTGAAACTGGTTAATCTCTTTAGCTCCTGTCCCCCGGTGAAATCTGAGCACAGAGGCATACGCTCAACACAAACCTGAATCTTCAAGAGAAAGTGTACACCATTCACAGGCAGGTTGAATCCTGGTTCTCTGATCTGCCTTGTTACAACTTCTCTCATATTTGGATTATACTTTGGTTTTTTTGTCCTCATCCAGTGCATTACAGATGTCAGAGTTTCAACAATTTCCATGGATGTAGATGTGAGAGAGGATAGTACATAATATCAGTGTATTGGTGACATCATGGCTTATTATTCTAGACCAGCTATTCTCAACCTTTTTTGGCCATGGCCACAAACACAATGTGAAAGAAATTTAGATCGAATCAGGATTGTATGAGATGCATAATGAACCTTATAAGGTGATGTGTGTGTTGAGAGTTCTGGGAAACTTGTGTAAGTTCCAATAAAATGCACAGTAGAAGGCCAGCTAACTCTGGTTAGAGTTGACTAAGGAAGTTCCCTTGTTTATCCACCCTCACCAAAGCCTAGCACTTTTGAAAAACAACACTCAGGAGGTGATCTTTAAGTGTAAAAAGGTTTGGTATATTTAACTCAGTAGGTTTCAGGTTGATACAGAAGGAAAAATAGTAAAAGCAATGGTTTCTTTCTTCAGCCCACGTGGCTGGGAGGATCTCTGAGGTTCAGAGATCCTGCCTGGAGGTCTAGCATCTTGCAAGGTGAAAAAGGATCTGTGTTACAAAATGGAGTTTCTCAAACCGCATAGTGATAAGGGGAGTGATAAGGGCGGAGCTTATCTAGCCCAGGAAACAACAAATCCCTCTGATTGGTTAGCATGTAAACAAACAGGCAAAACAAGCTAGTCTGTGATGCAGGCCCCTTCCTCCCACATCTTGAAATTTGCATCTGGATTGCTGATGTGAAGAATTGTTTCCAGTCTGTGGCCCCCTTCAAATATTCCAGGAACTCCCAGCAGGGCATATGACATTCCCCCCATTGAGAATGGCTGTTTTAGACAATCTCACTTGCTGATTTGTTTGTATGAAGGGTGGTAAGCTTTGTTGAGTGTGGAGGTCAGCTATTATCTTTCCAATTATATAGTTTTTTGCAATGTGGGTTTCTCCCCCACCCCCAATTATTTCACATTTTTACTGAGACAAATTGACATTCTGGGCATGAAAATCTATTTTAATATAATTTCTGTGTGGCCCAATTTATAGTTTGAATTTAAATAGTTAAGTGATTGTCATTTTATTACATGAAGCAAATGGGGAGCATTCTGTTGCAATGAAATACTTTTATTGAAAGTTTTCTGTGTGCCTGTTCATATGGAGAAAAGAAATAAACTTTAATTTACAGGCATTGCCTTTGATATAACTTTTTCTGTACTTTTTTTTAAAAGTTTTTTTTAAAGATCCCAGGAAAGTTAGAATTGACAAATGCTTTTATTCTTCCAGCGGAAGTGCTGAAATGTATTATACTTGTCACTTAAATGCTACTGTAGATTCACCCTGCCAAGGTTCAGTGGACACAAAAGCTTCCATTGACTAAAAGAACAGAATTATTCTTTTTGTGCAGTGTATTTTATGTTAACTTTTCAAGTACCAGTCTTTCTTTCTTCCCTTTTCTTTCTACACATAATTCTTTTTCTCACTCAGAGCAAATAAATTTATGAAGGAGTAATTTGTTTTTATGGCTGGTACTATAAAGCAGGCTCTTTTATTTATTACCCTAAGTCTGTGATTCCTAGAATTAAAAGATATGTCTTTCCCTCCCAGAAAATAAGAACTAAATTAGAATTCCCTACACATGAAATGTTTTTGAACAAGAAGATATCCCTCTGAATTGAGAAAAAAAAATTATAATACCAATTGCCCAAAAGACAAATAAGTGGGTCCTAGATCAAATCAGATATCCAGCGTGGTGTAGTCCAGGAGTCTCCAAACTTTCCATTATGAGGGCCACATCATATCTTTTACACATTTTCAAGTGTTGAAGGAGAGGAGAAAGACACAAGCGATCCCCCACCCTTGCTGTCTTTGCAAAGATTGCTTGGGTCCCCTTTGCCTCTTCTTCCTCTGCCGAGGCGGAGATAGGATGAGGAGCAAAGAATGACAGAAGCAATCCCCCACCCCCACTGTTTTTGCAAAGACAGTGGGGGTGAGGGATTGCTTGCGTCCCCCTTCCGTCTTCCTACGCCTAGGCTGGATAAAAAGGTGAGGCGGTCCAAACATGGCCTGCAGGCTGTAGTTTGGAGACTTGTAGTAGATAGAGTGATGGACTAGGACTCAAGAAGCCTGGGTTCAAATCCCCACTCCATCATGGAAATTCATTGGGAGTGTGGAACTGATAAAACCACTTACTTAAATATCTCACCTTGAAAGCCTTACTAGGTTCACTGTAAGTTGGTTCTGACTTGACAGCACATAACAATGATAGATCAAAAAAGCTAAAGCTCTTTCTAATAGCAAAGACAACAAAACTGAGCCTGTTGTACTTTGGGCATATCATGAAAAGATAAAACTCTGGAAAAGACAAGAATGGTAGGAAGAGTTGAAGGCAGGAGAACAAAGTAAAGGCCAGCTATGAGATGGATTGAATCATAAAGAAAGCCATGCCTTCAAGTTTACAGGATATGACCATAGCTTTTAATGATTAGATATTTTGGAAGTCACTCATTCACAGGGTTGCTTATGAACCTAAATCAGAGGTGACTTGATGGCCTATGGCAACAAAAACTAATTAGATACTATCATAGCTTGGTTAATTTATCTTAACATTAAAACCTAAAACTGAATATGAATAATCCAGGATATTGAGTTTTGACTTCATAGTAAGAATTCAGAGACATTTGAGCATGGCTGTATAAGGGATTATCAATTCTCTATTATAATGCATCCCTTGCATTCCATAGCCTGCTACTTTGGAATTCAGAGGACTACCTCTTGAAGAGAAGACCAGAACACGTTTTGTCAACACATGAAAAATTCTCATGTGCTATTTTTGATCCCATCTAGTTTTTTTTTTAATTGCTATAATGGAATGAGATGTGATCAAGGAGAGCAGAACACAGTGAACTAGACAAATGGCTACCAAATGGTTTGAATGCATAAGGAGTACATGTACAGTGTTGGCTGCTTATATTTGCCTAATTGTTCATATGTGGCCCATTATGTCTAGAGCTATCAAACAGTACACTCTTTGCTTCTAAGACTGATAGGCTGATTAGTGGACATTTATTTGTCAGAACTATTTATAGCCCTTTCAATTTAATCTTATTTAATTTAAGCACTTGAGGATATTGCATGTTTTGATGCTTTGCCATGGCTACTGAGTTTCATTTCCAGACGTCTAGCTGTGTTAATTGTTGTAGCAGAATCAAGAGAAGTTATTGTGGTGTCTTGAAGACAAATATGTATGTTATAGAATAAGCTTCGTATGCATGTTTACTGAGTTTCTTGAGCATGTTTAAAAATTCTGAATATGGTCATTTATTTTAGATATCTTTATGTTCATTTTGTGTGGCTTTTAAAAACAGCGACTTGCTTGGGAATTCCCTTGAAAATATAATCTGCAGGTAACTAGATAAACTGAGAACACAATCCTGCATGTAGCTACTCAGACGTAAGTGCCACAGAATTCAGGATTGCAGCCTTACACATATTCATTTGGTCGTTTGGAGAAGTAGCTACTATAACTTTAACTGAAGATGTTCCAATGTTACCACCAAATTTGAAATCCAACACATACATGAGTTTTGTTATTTTTGTGTAGGAAAGAGGACTTTGTTGATGGTTGCATCTTGCATAACCTTGAATGCTTAACTACAGTAGATAGTTTGATTTTGCCTACAGGGTCACTCAGTTTTATGACTTCTAAATGTCCTTCTTTCCATGAGCTATATCATGTTGTTTGTTTGTTTTAACTGAAATGGTTTGAGGATACAGTATTTACTTTCTTCTCACCAATGATACCCTGCAGAAACTGGGGCCTACCCGAAACCAATTCTATAACGTTGCCCCACCTAGACTGAAGTGCCAGTAAGACTCCGTTGTCCACTTTAATTGATGCTATCATGTATTTTTTTCTTTAGCATGAGATACTATCTTCTCCCTGCAGTGACACTTTATACAAGGGAATCATACTCAAATAATTGAGAAGTTGCTTTATCTCTACATGTGGTGTCTCTTTTTTTAATGTAGAGGTGAAATGATTTTATAAAAACCTTAATTGTGTAACTGCTATCCCCAGATAGAAAACGGAAAAAACGCCTTTATTACTTAGTTGTATCCTAATCGGAGTCGCATAGGCCACAGTGCATAAAAGAATGCCTTCGTTTCCTGTCTGTCCCATTGCTCCACACAGACAAAGCACAGTGTTGGCATATGGCAAACTAACTCGCTCTCACATGACTGGAGTTCTAGCAGCTGGGCTTCTGAGCCTAAAGGCCTTACCCTTTCCAGGAACAGGGTCATCATACACTAGCTGCCTTATGAAGCTGCATTGCTGGATTAGGATAAACAGATGGTAGCTTGCGAAAGACAATATTAAAAAGTACTTGCAAATATTCTCTAAACAGAATAAACATGCTGCCCTATTTCCCAGCACAAGGTTGTTCACCTCACCATTTCCCACTAAAGCATTATTTAGAAAGCAACTCTTATCAAATAAATGAATTATGAGAATTGTTTTTTGGTTCATTTTCTGTGGCCCTGGGACTGAAACATTTGTAGACCTTTTCCTCCTACTTTGCGTTTATAAATCTTAGAACATGGATGCTAATATGTTACAAATCAAGGTAATATCATGACGAGAGAAATTGTTAGCAAACTCAATATTGTCTTTCATCTCTGCCTAAAATGTGGTTAATCAGACAGAGAAATTCAGTGACAATTTTATGGAACTCCAGTAAAGAATGGGCATTGCTTACCTAGCAGTTAGTAGAGAGGGACAGTGAAAACAAACCATGACATTTGTATAGGCAGAGGGCATCCTCTCCGGGCATCAGGTGACCTTTATGCTGTCACTGGGCACCATACAACCCACCTTGTAAGAAACTAAGAATTATAGGGTGTGGACACCATGTGGATATTACATCGTGGTGTGGATCCCTTGTCATCTGGAGTCTGGCATAACCTCAGAGCATGACTCTTTTGCCTACTTCCCTAAAGGGAAGGGATCTCCAAATAGGGAATATGAGCATATAGGACCCATTCTTCCCAGATTGGATCTGACTATCTGTAGAAAAAGAGTAACACTCTATTCATATTACCTTTTTGGTCTAGAACAATGGTTCCTAACCTTGGGTAACCTGGGTGTTCTTGGACTGCATTTCCCCAAAGCCTTTGCCACAGTTGTGCTTGCCAGGGGTGGGAATCACTGTTTCAGAATCCCCAGTGACTACATTTAATCAAGGGTGGGAAGTAGGTAAGGTCCAGATAGACTGGCTGGAGCTTTGGAAGTGTGTATTTGTAAGCAGCCCCATCCCTTCCTCAGCAAAGACATTCCCACTACTAGCGAACACTGAGGGAGTCCCAGGATGATTTGTATGGGTTGCAAGCACAGAATATAACACAGAATTTCCCCACTCATGTCTCTGGGGTCATGGATGAATCTCCAACCTTAACCATAAGGACAGCAGCTATCTCTTACTATCTTTTCACACACTTTCCAACTAGGCATATTTATGTTTTACTGTACTTCATGCTATTTGTACTTGTGTTGGTACTACTTTACTGTTGGCTAGTAGATAAGGAGATAGGCACTGAAATTAACTGGAATGTGAGCTTTTCTGTATGCACCAACAGGCCTGCAAACAAGAAATTGTGACATGTCACGTTCCCAGGGGGTTTCAACAGGCAGCAGTCCAATAAACCAGTCAAATATCAGAAGTCCAGAAGATGCAAAGCAGATACCAAAACGCCAGAGCCAAAACACAAACCGTAGTCAGCAGTCAGACTCCAAAGCCAGGGGTCCAGAGAACAGGGTCCAGGATAAGCAGGAGCATGGATGCAAGCCAAAGTGTTTGACTTGTTGCTTCCGCAAACTTGCAAGCCTCTGGGTGCAGATTTTATAGCAACAGCAGTCATCTAAACAGCTCATCCTGCTAAAACTCAGGGCTGGTCAACCTGATGTTTCTATGGGAAGCATTCATGCGGGCTTTGGATCTTCGTGTCACGAGTCCTTGCCGAAGCTTCTCCCTCACTTTGGCTACTGGAGGAGGAGAATCTGGTGGTGATTCAGCTGTCTGCGATTCTGATTGCACAGCATTCTCCTCAGCTGCAATTAACCCCTCAGATTCCAGATCTTCTTCGGCAGAACTCATGACACATGTTTTGAGAGGTAAAACAGGAACAATTCCTAATTAAGGGTTCGGTCACCTTGCTGATTTGTATTGGTTTCTGCTCCAATGTATTTTAAATCGATTTACAGTAATGTGGTTTTGTACCACTATGTGTGTTCACTTTGAAAATTATTACTCCAACATAAAGTAGGGGCTGAAAACTGTTTCAAGAAATTACACATGAGATTTTAAATTGTTTCATTAACTAGCATGATTGCAGACCATGTTTTCAATGTTGTATAATATTTATCTGGTTTTCAGGCAACCTTTGGAATGCCTGCATTTCTGTCTTTTAAAAATAAAATTTGAGTGGCAAATCAGTACAGCAACATAGTGCTGAAGTTTAAAAAACAACAACAATAGTGTCCCTGCTGCCCGAAACCTGTGGCCATCCACAAAAGCAGTATTTGATACAAGTGAGTTCTCATTGACCAAAGTGATTCACAAATAATCAGTTTCAGAAGTGTGTTAAATTAAAATGGCCCTGCTAGCTTCTTTAATACAAAACAAAAAAACCCCTTGCTTTGCAACCCCCGAAATTTGAGTTCACCCATGCATAGTTTGCCCAGGAATTTATACAGTAAGTCGATTTAAATATCACCAAAACAGACTTCAGCAGCATTTTTATTGCCATTTTTATCGAGCCCTCAGCTCCTGAGGGTCACTAGATCAAAAATACAGTACATCCCTTTTACAGACTAGTTTGATTATTTCTTCTCATGTATCAAAATGCATCCAGCTAATGGAAGAAAGGAGAAGAAAGTATAGTTCAAGCTTAGAATACCTGAATGACCTTTTCTCCTTTTGAGTTCCCCTACATAGTAAGATCATCCACAGAGGCTCATGTATCTGTTCAAAGCCTCATTTGATGGAAAGGAAGAATGTGTTCTCTGTGTGCCTGGGTTCTGGAATTCCTGGTAAGGGAAGCCCAGGAAGGCTTAATTTGTCCTTCTACTGCAATGCTGGAATGTTACTGTTCAGAAAAGCCTCCCCCCACTTGCTGCCAAGACGTAGTTATATTGTTTGGCCTTGACACAGCTGATATGCAGTCATTCTGGTTTTATGATGCTTTCACTGCTCTTTTTGATTAGAATCAAGAATTGTGGACCTGGAAGGGATGCAGAGGGCTATTGACACCAGCCCCTGGCCAGAGCAAAATAGTTTGTGTGGCTGGGTTTTTCTTTTCAATATTCCATCATATTTTACTGCCTTTGATTATTTGTAACCTACCTTGAATTACAGAAAGAAAGGTGAACATACTGAATGTATTGTATTATAAATATTAAGTGCCATAGCGGAGCACATTAGAATTGCATTGCCATGGTGTTTTTTCTGTTCGATCTCTTTGAAGTCAGCAAGGGTAAGCTCTGTGGGAGTTGCAAAGCATTATGGGTATGGAGTCTCTGCCTATTAGACTCTGCACAGGAAGCCTTTAAAAAAACCTGTTGCTATGTGCTGTGAAGTTGGTGATTTACATTTACTCTAGTAGGGCTTTCAAGGTAAGTGAGATATTTAAGGAGTGGTTTTACTAGTTCTGTACTCCCAGTGAGTTCCTGTGACTGGCCAAGGATTGGAACTCAGATGTCCTGAGTCCTAGTTTGTCACTCTATCCATTACACTATACCAGGTATTCTATTAAAAAAAGACACCTATCTAACCCATACTCCCTCGTAGCTCCCATGGATCTTAGCCTTACCTTTCCCCCTGTCTTCTCCACGGGATGAAAATGGTTTGGACCCTGAATTCATTAGCTTAAGAATTTGAAAATACTTATCAGGACTTTATTTTTAATTTTTTACAAATGTCCAAAACAAATACAAAAATACAAAATACTTACTAATACACTCTAAACCACAGTTCTCCCCAATACCCACGGGACCCTTTGGAACAATGCTTTTAATACGAACCTCCTTTCTTGTATTGATTGTTGTTTAGAGGCTTTCCCCTTTCACTAATACAAATTCAACAAATCTACCCAAAATAGCATAAAAATATTTGAAGTTATTTCCCCTCTTTTCATCTTAAGTTCAGTAGTCAATTTATCATTTAATGCAATGCCCCATACTTCATTATACCAATCTTCTAATTTTATATCATTTTTATCTTTCCAGAATCTAGATATTAATATTCTAGCACTTGTCATAAAATTGGAAATCAATTCCTTTGAACAATAATCAGGTTCTATCTTATCAAAAATAGACAACAAAGCAATTTTAGCATTGAATTACATATATTTTCCAAATATATCACATATTTCCTTAAAAATCAGTTTCCAAAATTTCTGAATCTGTTTACACTCCCACTACATATGATAATATGTGCCAATTTCTTCATCACATTTCCAACAGGTCTTAGAATAGTCTATATTTATTATATTGAAATCCACCAAAATCATATACAGTGGTACCTCGACTTATGAACGTCTCTACTTATGAACATTTCGAGTTACGAATGGCTCCGTTCACAAAATTTTGCTTCGACTTGCTAACAGAGCCTCAACTTATGAATGAAAAAAAACTTTCCTGCCCTTTTTTGACCTTGGATTAACCGGCGTTGCATTAGTTCCTATGGGAACTAATGCCTCTACTTGTGAACAGAGCCTCGACATAAGAACGAAAAACAGCCGGAATGGATTAAATGGTTTTCAGTGCATTCCTATGGGAAATTTTGCATTGATTTACAAACGCCATTCCAATAAAGATTAAGTTCATAAGTTGAGGTACCACTATATCACCTTAAACTAATTTTAAAAATATCAGGACTTAAAATTCTTGATTAAAGCCCCCCAGAGTTCCAACCCAGGGGAATTCTTGGTGACTTCTGATGGCTGTAGTCCTGAAAATCCCATGCCTAATCTGTATTCTCCTACCACAGGCCAGAGTGTAATAGGCTCTTGATTGTGCCTACCCAAGCACAACAACAATACCCTAAACTAACTTATCAATGTCTATATTAGAAGAAGTAGGTAAGTCAAAAGAAAAAGCATTAATTTTGTGAAATTGCACTGCTACTGCCTTCAGATCTCTACAAGCCCCCCCCCCCGGTAACTTTGCTTTTGTTTTTGTTGGCTAGGATCCTATTGGTGTTTGCAAAAATTCTAACAGTTTTACTGCATTTTATGGCTGAGATGTCAGGGCATGTATCATGTATGGATCGGAATTCATGCTCAATTGTGCAACCAGGATCCACCCCAGCAACTTACCAGTTAACTGCAGCAAATTGCATAAATCTTATGCAAACACCAATAGGATTACATCTGTCTTGTTTTTAGATTACTCCTCTGATGGAGAGTTGTCATCTACAGAAACTTACATGATTACCATTGTGGGCCAGTCTCGTTGGTCTTTAAGAGAGACCTATCCTATAATGTGCTTTTCTGGCTTTGAACAGGGAAGTTGATTACACTGAAAAAGGGATGAGCCTGAACTGCTTCTCTGAAAAGTTACCACTTATATCAGATTTAGGTGTGTTCTCCTAATTCTGTGAAATAAACTTCATTTTGTAGTCTTAGTCTAATTACTGCTTCCTCTGCTCTTCCTGCCTTTGATCATCTCTTATTTCATCTCCTTTGTCCTTTAGGCTATCTTTAAATATAAATGATATCTTAGCAGACATTTTTTGTAGTTGCCAATCATGGGAATGCCCTTAGTAGGACAGAACTGTTCCTTAACAGTCATTCAGCCTGATGAGACAGAGTTCCATGCTCTTCATGTGTTTGGTTGTTGACCGTCAGTACAGTATGTATAGTCAGAAACCTGTGATATAGTGATTAATTTTTTTTATAGAAATTACTAGGATTTCTTGAGATTACACTACTTTGTCTGATTTGTGATATTTTCATTTTACATAAAGTACTTATTTATATCCTAGAAGGCATAAAAATACTGTAATTCATCCAGGTATCTTCAGTTCCGGTCTTCTCTTATTCTGTAGTAGTGCAATGCATTACTTTGCACAATGCTTCATCTGTATTCTCTGTTTCACTCTCACATTGAGATAACATCCTCTTGCTGACAGATTGCAGAATTTTTTCACATCTCTGTTGTGAAGTTTCTTGAAAGTGATAACTATAATGTTTTCTTTTTAAAGATTTCAGAAACGTTTAGTTAATTCATACTCGTGCAGTTTTCTCTAATTGTGGCTTGCTGTTTTACCAAAACCCCAGAAATTCTGGTAAATGTTAAGTATATATCTGAAAACAAATTAACTTTAGACCAAGTATTACATATGGACTTTATTTTCACAACAAAGGAGGATCTAAATTCTCCTTTTGTATTTTCAGCCAGAAGAGTGGCTAATTCCTACTGCAGTTCAATACCAGCAGTAGTTCACATCAGAGAGCCACATTTGAGTATTTGCTGTTTCTTCATGTGCCATCAAAACTGTGACAGGATAAAAACATAAAGACTAACATTTGATCTCTTTTTTTATTTACCCCTTCCATTTTCACATCTCCTCTCCTTCACCTTTGGTGACATCCTACTTCATGAATGACATGTAACCTCAAAATCATGCACACAATTTTGTGTCTTCTTAAAAAGAAAAATGGCCCAATTAAGGTATCGCCTTGACATGGGATTTGGGCACACAGCTCCTAATGCACAGTGTACAAAAGACTTGTGAGGTAGCTTGCAACAGGCATCTTCACACTTGTTCCATCCCTATTTTGTCTCTACATGTGCTACTTACTGTACAAATGGAAGTGCAGGATTTCTGTGAATCTAGGATTCCTTTATTTTTTCTCTGAACAATAGGATTACTTTGCGGAATATGGAATCAACACTCCAGACCTGCTTTTAGTTCTTTGTAAATAGCAGAATCCTATAAGTTCGAACCATTTTATGCATCTGCAACACACCCTAATGTGCACTGCCGAGGATTGCCAAACTGGGACACCAAAGTTTGTCATTAACAACTACATGGAACTCTATTTTCTCTTCAGTTAAGTGAAATGTGACAGAAGGAGTAAGATTCTTCTTATTTGCAAACAAATTGTGAGTTTTTCTTCAAACTGATATTAGTTCAGAGAAACAGACATGTCCTTTTGTAGTTCTGCTTGGATAAAAGTACTTGATTGCACCAACAGTGTCAGATTGCCACCGATTAAAGAGTTCCCCCCCTTTTTTTTGGCCGTGTGTGTCATGCATGCAGTGATATGAAGTTATGCACACCCCAAAGTTGAAAAAGGAAATCTTTTATTAGTGATAATCTGTCACTGCTGGTGATGTCAATCCCATTGTACAGGGTGAGCTACACAACATTATATTGGTTTTATATTTTTAAAATATGTTATGTGGCATATTTTAATACGGTATGTGACAAATATGTCCCTCAGGACACAAAATGAAGCTCACTAATTAGAGCAACAGTCTGCTGACCAGCATAGTGAATTTCAATGAACAATCCTCTGTTGTATAGGCCACACTATAAAATTCCTTTAAAAACAGTATAACCTAAAATCATTTATATCTGTTTGCTGCAACAGTATTTCCACGTTTTAGAATGTTCACAGTCCACATGAAGGATGAAATAGATATTTTATGAACAAGAAAACATAGTTACTACAACAAAAACAACAACAACAAAAACAACAACAACAACACAATAATTCTAGGCTAAAAACCATATAGCAGAGCAGGTATGGTGGCCCAAATCCTGTTCACGTAACGTTACACTGTGGAAACTAATGATGTTAGCAGCTCACAATGATAACATTTATTTTAAATTAACTAAATGCTTCCTACCCCTACACCTTATGAGTCTAAGATTCCCTAGCTCTCCCTTTTGCCTCAATGCAGCCCTTGGGAGCCTCAGGATTTGGGGGGACTTTTAATTGCCAAAAATCAGTATCAGATCACCACCAGTGGGCCTGATCCTAGTGGCAGTGATCCAGTGGTGATTTTTTTTTTTTGCCAATTAAAGCTTCCTGTGCCGAAGGGCTTCCTCAGAGAGAAAGGGAGCAGCAGGGAGCCTCAGAAACTAAAACATAATGGGAAGCATTTAATTAATTCACAATAAATTTTAGCAGCATAAAGCTGCGTAAAGTTGCACAAACAGGATTTCTACCTCCTGCATCGGATGCTCCAAAACTTAGTTTCGATTTGACAGTGCTAGTTTTGTGACAGACTTTGAGTGTCAATCCACATTACCCTATTAAATTATGTTTAAATAATTATCCTTGCAGCTGTTTATAATGATAATAGAATTCTTTTTTATACAGTACTTAATAATTTGTTTCATTTTCTCCTTCTCCATCTCTCTGTACAAAATGATACACTAATGTACTTTGCATATCTTGAGTCTTCAACAACAAAACTGTTATCAATAAATATATGTAACATTGTATGTTCATTTGCTGATCAAATGATATTGTTTATGTAGGAGTTTATGTTTGTGTGCATATTCATATGTGTTGTGTGAGTGTCTGTGCTTTTATATATTCAATGTTAATAATTTCAGGAGATAATAGCGTCAAAATGTTTGAAAAAGAAGCATGTAAATATATTTAGTCCATGATTTCACAGTTTTCAAGGTGGTATTTCTAAGAATGTGGAATAATAATGGGAAATTGCTTTAGGCTTTTGTCACAGATTAAACTGGACACAGAGCTAATTAATTTATATCATAATGAATATTAAACCCCAATGCTTATCAAAAATTTATCCTTTTCTAGAGCAACTTTGATAATTAATGATGTTATGTGCGGGACTCCACAGTCTGGGCTCTGGCATGCATAACTTCCACTTATCAGCTAGTCTCCCCTCTCCCCCGTTAATTTGGCCTTTAGGGCATTTTTAATTGGATATGTTAGTATGTAATCAGGAACCTTAGAAACTGGGAGAGTTTTAGATGATGATGATGATGATGATGATGATGATGATGATGATGATGATGATGATGATGATGATGATGATGATGATATATAACATGTTTCAAGAGTTCAAAATGCTTCGCATACATTGCCTCAATAATTCTAAAATGAGATTTATACTGTATAGAATAGGTAACTTGGCCTCCATGCTTCAATTAGCTGGCCCTCAGAAAATAAACAGGGACGCTATCTGTAATCTTTTTCACATCTAAGACAGGGAGTAGACTGTGCTGTGGCACTACAGGTTGTAACATTGGACCAAGCTCTCCCTTAAAGATGAACCTACACTGTGGAATTTCAGATCATGGGAAGAGGTTCACATGACTCAGTATTATGCTATATGAAAACAAGAACAACAGCAGCAGCAGCAGTAGCACAAAATGCATATAGAAGGAACTGGAACAGAGTTTAACTTTATGGTGCAGCTGTTGGGTTCTCTACATTGGAACAACCTATCTGAAGCAGGTACTGTACACATACTACATGTTCTACTAATTTGAAAATATATTTTGTCCCTGCCAACCACCCACCCCCACCCCGGCAAAGCGCCGCTTTCAGAGGCTTCCTCAGTGCATTTCCACTGCCTATTTACAAGCTGGGGAAGCCTCTAAGAGCACTGCCGATCAGCTGTAAGGCAGGGAGGGGGAGGGTCTGGATCGGGGAAGCTGGCTCCCGGTGCTCTTTTCTGGGATGATCACTCCCCCCCCATCGCAAGCTGTGCAAAAATGGAGCATTTGCGATGATGGGGGTGGGAAGCCATCATCGCAAAGCGATTTTTCTCTATAGGGAACATTGCAAAATCTTCATCGCTATGCGGATTCGTCGTTAAACGGGGCGCCCGTTAAGCGAGGCACCACTGTATTCCTTCCGAGAGCAAGCTATAATAATCTATGGCCAAGACTATTTTCCCCACGAACAAGCACAGCTGCTAAAGGCACCCTTGGCCATAATAGCAACCTGACAAGAGCCAGCATAGAGAGCAGAACATACACATAATGTTTTAACTATTAATCCTCCAAAAGAGCAGTTGCTTTTGACATTCCTTGTTGAAGCTGTGCATGGACTTTAGGAATCAGAGCCAAGGAATATATTATGCAATAATGCACCATTATCAATTTTCATCATAGAAGAACTTTTGGATGTTTAGTTAATAACAAAGCACATGAGTGCACAAATTGTCACTTCATAATAGTTTCAATTTTTGGAACCTGAGTTCTCACAAGATAATGACACCATCTGTCTGCACCTCTCTCTCTCTTTTTTGCCTGTTTTGGCACTTATTAACAAAACATTTAATAGCTCTTCTTAATGAATTTCTTTTTTCTTGAAATGCCTTCATAGAATTAATCACTGTATTGATCCTACTGAAATCAATCAGTGTATTCATTGTACTGAAATCAGTCATGGATCACCCATTGGTACGGCTGAGTTGTATCACTGGGCAGCCACTGAAGCACATACTTTGGAATATATCACCGACAAAGAGGGGAAAAAACTCTTGCTGTTTGGCATAAAGAAGAGAGGTTGTGCAGCTGTTCTGAGATATCTTCAAAAGAAGTGGCTGAGTATGGTAGGATGTTTGGCCAGTCTTTAAGACTGAGTTGTAACATCTGGATTATGGTATTTGTCATCTGCAGAAACATTTAACACTGAGACAGTCTCAGCAGAAGTCTAAGCAAGCTTTTCAATGGCAAGGGGAACATTCATATAAGAAACAAGTTCTTTTTCTGGGTAAAGTTAACTATTGTGATTATCATTTTGTCTAATAATAAATCCTTATTTAAATGTTTAATTGACAGACATTTAAGTCCTAACAAACACTCTTCCTTGGATGAATAACATTCTATTCCATGTAGATGCACTTTCTTGAATAACTAACATCCAGTTTGAAACAAAGTTAACTGATGTCACTTCCTGTTGGCTTTTAAAAGGAAAAATTGCTGCACCCACACAAACTACTGCCAAAATGCAAAGGCCGAAATTCTGTTGTCAGAAGTTAAAAATTCCTTCTCTGAAAGTCCTGAGGCTCCCTTAGATTGTGTTTTGTTTTGGGGAAGCCATTGGGGGCTGTGGGATAAGGGTGTAATTTTTCTGAAATTAAAGAATCCCTTCCATCCCTTGGCCTGAATGACTTCCTCAGAGTGGAATCCCCAAGGGAGCCTCAAGATATTCGGAATTAGAGATATTTTATTTCCAAAAATCTTTGCTGCTAATAACATAATCAGCCTTATGCAGCATAAGTTCTACAACAAGATTTCAGCCACTGTCTATCAGCATAATCACACCTGAATTATATACGTACTAGATTCTCCAAAAGCATTCCAAAAGATTTAACTGGATTTAAAAACAAGTTTATATGAAGATGTTACAATTTGAAAAATATGCTTTCTATTACCAGGAAGGTGTTTCTCTGTTTACCACACCTTTGAAAATAATTCTATATAGGTGATAAATTTTACTGTCATATCTGGGCGTCCTATGCATGTTTGGAAATATTTGTTAAATTATTTCTGTGTGCATTATTTGTCTCCTGAAGTTCTTAAAAGAAATTACTCAGCTTCTTTTAATATCTGTGGAGTAATTTATATCAGTTTAGACATCCAGGATGATCATGGCTGTAGCAGACCGCAAGGGAGCAGATTTCTTCTGTATTGGACCTAAAGCCTGCTTGATACCATCATACATTCCCTTGATGTTACCTGTGTCTGCTATCTGAGAGCAGAACTGAAGCTAATAATGATTGAAACATCTCCTGGCAGTCTGCTGGACTTTCCCATGAGCAAGTCGAAGAGCCTGCAAGTTGTACTCAGTAGGACAGGCTTTGTATGCTGCTAGGTGCAGCGCTACTCTGAGCTATATTCTAGAGAGAATGTAGTAACCGAAGAGGCACTAAATAACATTGAGTGCCTGCCTGTCTTAGAGGAGTTGGACAGCGAACCACCTTTAAGAGAAATAAAAGTGGCCTTGGATTCCCTCGCCTCTGGCAAGGCACCTGGGAAGGATAACATCCCTGCTGAAGTGCTGTAAAGAGATCATCACCACCAAGCTGTATGAAATCTTTTGTCTTTGCTGGAGGGAAGGTGGAATACCACAGGACATGAAGGACACAAACATTGTCGCATTGTACAAGAACAAAGGAGACAGGGGCAACTCCAATAACTACCGTGGCATCTCTCTTCTCAGTGTTGTAGGGAAGCTGCTTGCCCGTATTGTGCTGAAGAGACTCCAGGTGCTTGCAGACAGGATCTATCCAGAATCACAGTGCGGATTCCGAGCAAATAGATCCACCACTGACATGGTATTCTCCCTCAGACAGTTGCAGGAGAAATGCAGGGAACAACAACAGCCAGTCTTTGTGGCCTTCATAGATCTCACAAAGGCCTTTGATTTGGTTAGCGGGGATGGCCTTTTTAAAATCCTTCCCAAGATTGGATGTCCACCTCAACTCGTTAACATCATCAGGTCCTTTCATGAGGAAATGAAAGGCTCTGTAGTTTTTAATGGCTCAACATCAGATCCCTTTGACATCCACAGTGGAGTGAAACAGGGCTATGTCCTCGCGCCAACCCTGCTTGGGATCTTTTTTGCTGTCATGCTGAAGCACACCTTTGGAACTGCAACAGAAGGTGTTTATCTCCAGACTAGATCAAATGGAAAGCTCTTTTAGCTCTCTATATTGAGAGGAAAGACCAAAGTCTAGCTGAAATGCATGCAGGAATTCCTCTTCGCCGATGCAGCTGTTGTTGCCCACTCTGCTGAAGACCTGCAGCAACTCATGAATCGTTTTAGTAAGGCCTGTCAATACTTTGGATTAACTATCAGCCTGAAGAAAATACAAGTCATGGGCCAGGGTGTGGACTCACCTCCCCTTACAGTTACTTGTGTGATTGCCTTCTTAGGAAAGGCGCTTACACTCAGCTCTAATTTGCACATGGAACCACTCTTATGCATCCAGCCCTATACAGAGAGGGCAATGAACAGTTAACTTAGTAGTTTCACCAAAGACATATACAGTGGGCCCTTGACTTACAGACGGCTTGACTTACAGACTTTTTGAGTTACAGACTTCTCTGGCTGCAAAATTTAGGTTTGACTTGCAGACTGAAAATTGACTTACAGACCAGAAAATAACCAAAATGGAACAAAAACGGCCTATTACGGGATTAATCGGTTTTCAATGCACTGTAGGTCAATGAGACTTGACCTACAGACTTTTTGACTTGAGAACCGCCTTCCAATACGGATTAAGTTCTCAAGTCAAGACCCCAATGTATCAGTTTAAAATTTCCATAACAGTGGCTATGTTTGATTAATTTTGGTCATTCTGGAGGAGTTGAATTGTTCATTTCCCTTTTTTACATTTTTATCAGACACGTTTTCCATTAGTGCTGGTAATATAGAATTCCTTCTGTGGCAGTAGATTAATGGTGGTGGTAGGTATTTTGTGCATGAGAAGGGCACAGGTCTTCTAGATCTGATAAGGAAGACCAGGTCTCTTGATCAATCCATTAAAAGATTACTTATCTGTTGTTTCCCATTTAGTAGATCTGATTTCTGGAATCTGTCTTTCAGCCAACTGTAGATATCTTCAGTTGTCCTTGGTTCTCTTATATAATGGTCCTCTGTCCTTTAATACGTACATTGCACTACTGCTGTGGTCAGTGTCACAGCACCACTCCTGCAGTTCTCTACAGAAAATTAGGAGAAAACTGAGTAAGACCACTCAACTTCATTTGTCATAGAGCACTCAGATTCCCCACAACACGGGTATAACAACACTTGGCTACTTTCCAGTGTTGGTATAACCCTAAATTTTCAGCCACAACCCAGCATCCTGCAGAATGCTTACAGTGATACAGTACTGCATTTTATCTCCAAGTTAATTTTTAGGCCATACAATACTGAAAATTTCTGTGTGTGCAACAGAAGTTATAGAGGTAGATTTAGCTAATTGTCTATTTCTTGTTGACTGCACCGATAGCTTACTTTCCTCTCATGGTTGACAGGTTACAATTTCTGAAATGAAAAACTCTAGTTTTATAAAAAGTCTGAGAAAGATCACCAAATCCTGTCTTTGCTATTGTATTAGGAGCGAGACAGACAGACATATTAGGATATCACCTGCAGCTATACTAAACTCCAGGAATCCTAGCTTTGTTTGTGGGGGAAAAAAGGGAGCAACAGTTGCTTCCAGCCTGAGGATACCAATATAGTAACTTGAAAATGGCCCAGGAACATCTTTCTACAGAGAGAGAAGATGTGTCAAATCATTGCTATGGGTTAAGGGTACAATCCTAACTAGCCAAGATGGCTGAAGGCTGCATTGAAACTCCTCCCAAAATAGGATATTGGAAATTAGTTAGGACTACTCTGACCATGTTCTAACTTTGTTCTGTAGAGCAGTTACAAGTTTGGGTTTGAGAGGGATTTGGAAGTGGAGTAATTTAGCTCCTCTTCTCTACCCCTGTTTTGAGTTTCTTGCCAGCTGTTCTTATTCCAAATTATTCTGCCATTGTCCTTTAACTACTAAGAACAACTCTTTTTAATTGCAGTACTGAACAATGGAAACAAGCCTCTGAAATGGTAGTATGATAATATGAGCTTCTTCACTGTTTTAATTCTTGTTTGTCAACTATGAGAATTCCTCTAGTTTTGGTTTGCTGTTGATGGATTGCAGCACAAGAGGAGAAAGTGTTTAAAATGAAGGTAATTCATGATCTCAAGTAGTGAAAGTCACCTGTATGTCTTTCGCTTGAAATTATTTCCTTTACAGTTGGGAGAGTTGTAACTCTGATTGTTTGGGTAACTATGACATCATCATATTCACTAATGATCCAAATTTGGTTGGGATTGCAAAAGAATGGTGAAAGAAATCTTATGAAATGCAGAAGATCTGGCACTAAAAGCAGGAGTAAATCATGGGCGACAGTGGCTGTGAATTGACTTGAAAAATGCAACCATTTTTGGATGTAGGATCTTTCCAGCAAAATTGGCCATCTTGTGTTCTTCTCCCTAAACACATGTTATGGTAAAAACTGAGAGAGGAAAACATTCAATAGAACCCTATACACAACCTGACAACACTTTCATTGATACATTTCTTTAAAAAACCACTTATGTTCCCGAAAGCCCATCTTGAAAACAGGTGCTGGAAAACAAAGACTATACTTCTGGCACTGAAATCTTATTTTAATTAGCCAGTTTATTATTAGTGCAGATGTTCGGGGATTTCAAGACATCCACTATTACTAGTATAGGCAGTCATACAATTAATGAAAAAAAAATTGCAGCTGAGTGTCAAATTGACAAAAATACTTTCTAGTCAGAAAAGTAATTTGCACATGGCAATAGCAGTTCATATGGTGTAAAGGAGGGTTTTTAACAGCTATCAAAAAAATCAGCCTAGCATTCAGTGGCACCTAGCTTCTGACCAATTAACTTAATAATTAGTGTTTTGCAATTGGAGTGTATGTGCTCCCCCTTCTCTGGTCTTGCCAGTCTTGTGCATGTGTTTTTCTTTTTTCCTAGTGATATCTCTCCAATTAGATGTTCCATCTGTTCCCTATGCTGCCCCTCTGATTACCACGTCTCCCTGCCACCCCTCCAGTCTAGTATTAAATGTGCCATTTCTACTTCTGGTGAAAACCTTTTGGAAAAATAATCTGATACCTAGGATGAAGCAGTAGGACAAATGAACAGAATAGCTACCTCTTAAGCACAACTAGATTTGTATATAACTGATATTTAATTTTTGTCTATGGGATTTGCTGTTCATTGTGTCCTGTTAGGTCACTTCAGATGGATGAGAACTATATATTACTGACTCCCAAAGCATCCTGCTTTGAACAGCCCTGCTCAGTGTTACAAATGAAAGGCCACAAATTTCTTCATTGACTCAGTTCATATTTGGTGTTCCTCTTTTCCTATTCCCTTCTACTCTTTCTAGCATTATGATCTTTTCCAATGAGTTCTGTTTTCCAATTATTTGTCCAAAGTATGGTCAATTTAGTCATTTTAGTTTCTAGTGAGAATTCAGGTTTTATAGGATCTAGAACCCATTTATTTGTCTATCTGGAAATCTTTGGTATTTGCAAAGCTTTTTTCTAACAGCACATTTTGAAAAAATAAGTTTTGTCTCTTTCAACTTTCTTTATTATTTGAGTTTTTCTTTTTGAGTTTTTCAGACTCACCTGCCATGTAAGGAATGACCAGGTTCTTCCATTGGCTCTGGTTCTCAGACTGTTCCATTGTCCTCTTGAGTCTGGACATTGCCTTGTTAAAGGTCCATTTGGACATCCACAGGCCTCAGATGTCCATCTTCCTTCTTCTTGGCTTCTGTGAAGGTGGGGATGTTTCTTGCTTTGTGGTTTAGTGTCCTGATGACCCCTAGTTTGTGTTGTAATGGGTGATGAGAGTTACATCACAGGTATTGTTAAGTGTGTGTAGGTGTGTGTGTAGGTTTCCTGTAGATTTCTATTCCTAATCTGCCCTTGGATCCTATGATACTGCACAGTCCAGGAAAGCCAACAGGTTGTCTTTGGTATCTTCTCTGGTGAAGTTGATATTTGGGTCCACTGTGTTTATGTGGTCTGTGAAGGACTGTACTTCCTGAATCTTGATCTTCACCCAGGTGTCATTCACATACCTGAACCATTGGGTCGGAGTTTTTCCCTGGAAGGTGTTTAATGCCTTCTTTTCCACTTCTTCCATGTATAAGTTGGCAACAATGGGCGACACCGGGGAACCACTGGCACAGCTGTGCTTCTGTTTGTAAAAGCCACCTCTGTAGGAGAAGTAAGTGGTGTTCAGACACAGGTCCAGGAGCAGGCATATCTGGTCTGGGCTGAGGCTGCTTTTGGTGGAGAGGGTTGTTGTCTTCTTCCAGTCTCCTTTTTTACAGTTGTTAGGGCATTTGGGGTGGGAATGCTGATGAAGAGGGATGTAACATCAAACCATGGTTTAATCAGTATTTCGTTTCAGTTCCCTGACATTGGATGCAAAATCCTCTGAGTTGTGAAAGGGGTGGTCCGAGTGTCCAACCAATGGAGCTAAGATGGTGGCCAGGAATTTAGCAATGCTGTATGTTACCAAGTTAATGCTGCTGACGATGGGTCTGAGGGGGCTCCTTCCCTTGTGTATCTTGGGAAGTCCATAAAGATGGGGTGGGCTCGCCGGGATACAACCAGTGGTAGGTTGCTCTGTCTATGGCATGGCTGTTTTCACACAACACAAACTAGGGGTCATCAGGATGCTAAACCACAGATAAAGAAACATCCCCACCTCCACAGAAGCCAAGAAGCAGGAAGATGGACAGCTGAGGACAACCCTTAGAGCCTATAATGAGTTGTTAGCTGACAAATTACTGTTGGTGCAAGTTACTAACTTTTGTCATTTTATCAGTTGTTAGCAGAAGGAGAATAGTCAGGAACAGAATGTCCTTAGCTATAATGACATGAACAGTTTTGAAAAGAATTATAGGAAAAGAACATAGTTTGGCATACCAACATCTTGTATGAAAATAACTAGATGTCAATCAAAAATCTTCTGTTGTTTAAAAGTGATTTGTAAATTGTTACACAAATTGTATCATAATGCAAACTTTTTTGTAAGCGTCATCTCATTATGTTTTGATTTAGGGAAAAGATCTTCCAAATCATGAAGTTTCCAGGTGTTTTCTGCTATACTTTACATATAGATTTTGCTGTGTATAGTATTTTTTCTAGTCCTTAACCTATCTACCAGTTTCTGTTATATTCTGCCCTCCTGCCTCAGTTATATTGTGCTTAAATTCAGCCAGTGTCCCTGTTTCATGATCAGTTATCATGTCTGTTTTGGGAATTAGAGGTTTGGTAAAGATAGGTATAGAGGTATCTTCATTCAATGAGAAAGAGTGTTGATGATTCAGCAACTTCCACAAGAGATATCATCTCCAGCACAAGATCAAGACATGAAGTACATTTTTCTTTGCGCTTTCTACAGTTTCTGCAAGCATGTCTCCAAACAAATATCTTTTTACTTAATGAAAATAAGCACACATACAATAAACATAAAAGGACAAGATGATTTTTCACAAAGATGCAAACCGGCTATGCAATGCTATTATAAATAGTTAAAATTTTTTGTACTTATAAAAATGTGTAAATTCTTGCTGAAACCAACAAAAAAATCCTTTACTATCCTACTGGAAAACCCTCCCATAATTTTTGCCGTAACTTCTTTAGTGCTTGGAGATGAAATAGTCAATATTTACCTATTTCATACCTGGTTTAGGGGTTCATTCATTTTTTTTCTTTTTTTTTTTTTTAATAATTTTATTTTATTTAGAAACAAGGATAGAGGGTACAGAAAGAAAGAGGGGATAGGAAAGGAAAAATAGTTTTGGGGGATAGGAGAGCATAAAGTATAACATCATCCAATCAATTCATATTACTAATACATATCAACTTTTTGCTTTTTCACAGTTTGATTACCCTCCTGCTTTTATCTTATCATTTAATTTTAATTTTATTCTATGTTATTCCAACATTGTCTGGTAGCTGCTGCCATTTATACAATACATCCCATCTTTCCGTTTCTTTTTGAATTGAACAGTCTTTCAGCCCATCTGACAGAATATCCATTTTTTTCACTTCCCATATTTTCACCATAAAATTATCTGGTTTCAGTATCTCTGCCTCCTTAAGATTTTTGTCATAGTGCTTTTTAATTTTGGAAGCTGCATGGGTCACTGGATAACTCTCTACTGCATTCATATTACCTGGTGTCATGTCTAATACAGACGATTCTAAAGTCTGTACAACTTCATTTAAGTTTTGTTTGGCATCTACTGTCCCCTCTTTCGTCCCTTTCATCAAATTTTCTATTTTGCTAAGACCTGCATTCACTCGCTGGAACCCTGTTAATATTAGCCTTTGTATATTAATCTGCCATTCCTTTTCTATTTCTTGCACCACTATTCCAGAACTTTGGGATTGAACAGACCAAGCCTCCATTTGTTCTTTTGAATTTTTGGGGTCCATCTCAAGCTTTGGGGTTTGTTTAAATACCACAATAATCACCCCCTAGAAATCCTTCCAGTTTCCACAATTTTATCAACAATTCAAACGGTTTAGGGGTTCATTCAGATGTATGTATGTATGTATGTATGTATGTATGTATGTATGTATGTATGTATGTATGTATGTATGTATGTATGTATTTATTTATTTATTTATTTATTTATTTATTTATTTATTTATTTATTTATTGAGCTTATATGCCACCCATTTAGACATAGTCTACTCTGGACAGCTCACAAAACAAAGAATAAAAACAATTAATATGAAATAATAATTTCCAACATTTACACAAACAGAGTAGATAAAGATGGAGAGAGTGAGAGAGAGTTACGTAGTACCTGGAGGCAAGGCCTGTCTATATAACCAGGTCTTGAGTTGGTTTTTGAAAATGCCCAACAAGGGGGAACAGATGAATCTCGGGGGGGGGGAAGTGTTCCAGAGCCTGGGAGCCACTGCCGAGAAGGCCTGGTGTCTTGTTTTTTGCTTTCCGGGCCTCCCTCGGCATTAGGCTTCTCAATCACCCCTCCTGACTAGATTGGGTGATACGAGTAGATCTAGGTGGGAGGAGATGTTCCGCCGAGTATTGAGGTCCTAAACCGTTTAGGGCTTTGTATGTGATCATTAGAACTTTGAAATCAACACGGAATCAAATGGGCAGCCAATGCAATGCGGCCAGAGTGGGAGTAATATGCTGATATTTCATCACCCCACTAAGAAGTCTGGCCGCTGCATTCTGCACCATTTGTAGTTTCTGCATTAATCTCAGAGGTAGCTCCACATAGAGCGCATTGCAGTGGTCTAATCTCGAGATTACGAGCGCATGGACCAAGGTGGTGAGCGCACCAACGTCAAGAAAGGGATGTAACCAGGCAATCTGCCAAAGATGGAAACAGGCAGTGCGGACCACTGATGCCACCTGAGTTTCCATGGTGAGCGCCGGGTCCAGATATATCCCCAAGCTGCGAACCTCATTCTTAACAGTGAGAGTCACCACCCCCAAAAATTCTACATTTGAAAAAATAAATTAAAATTCTGCATCAAGAAAACCTGCATCTTACTAATTGAATACACAAAACAGTTGTGTATGTATTTGTTTCATGTTCATAATTTATTTTGCTTTGTATAAGCCCTCTCTCTGCTGAACTACTAGAAATCTTTCAGCCATTGGCAGGTTTCTGAGGTTTTATAGATATTATCTCTATTAATTGAAATTTATCTTTGCAGACATAAGAGCTAATAACGTTTTTCTTTTTTTGCAATGATTGCTGTGGTTTTCACGATACTTGAATACCTGATATTAAACTACTTTTTTTTTTGCATTTATACAGAATCTGCATAAAATGTATTTAGCATTAGAAACAGTAAAAAAATTAGTTACAATAGAACAGTTGAAAAATTAGTTCATATTGCAGTTTGGTACTGTATATGATACAGACTGATTTTCTCTCACACAGAAATTCCATTGTGCTGCTCCATGCAGTGGGAGTGACATCATCACCAGTGGAAAATCTCCACTGATTAAATTTGAGAATGCATGCGAGTGCTACACAGTGTGACAAAGTCACATGTATCCTGGAATTGCCAAAAAAGAAAAGAAAAGCTTTTAATAAATTTGCTGCTGCTGACATCACTGTTGCACACACAGAGCTGTGCAATAGGGCTTGGGCCAGTATTGGCTGTATTTGTGTGTATGTGTGCATATGCTGTGGGTATTATATCTGTTTTTTTTAACAATATGCATTAAACAGGTGCTGTGTGTACATCTGCAACAAAACAAATATTAACTTGTAGTATGTTTCAGTAATATTAAACAGCAGCAATTAATAGGTAGACATTAGATTTTTGTTCTCAGGTATACAGTTTTATAAATTTTGAGGGTTCATTATTTTCTTGCACAATAAATACTTTAACCCATTCATATCTAGCATATTTTTTCCTTCTCCGCTAATAATGCAGATTGCACTGCTAATTACGTGTTGAATTTATTTATTATTTAAAATCAAGCTACTTGTTTTTTATACTTTCACGTTAGCAAAATACTATACCAAAAAGGCACATTTTTGTAAAGGTTCTATTTAAGAGAAAAATATCAGAAAACAGTAGATGTTGCATTTTCACAAATAGGTTTTGTAAAGGCGTGCTATCTATTTAATACTCTGCTTCTGTTGTCATGGCAATAGAGATTTTCAAGTAGGTTGATCTGCTGTGCTTTGCTTTTTATATAAGCCTTTTACTGGCTCTCTTTGGAAGTTCATTTTAGACATCATCCGTTGCACTTCAAGGAGAACAGAAATCCTTCCTTTGTTTCTATTTGATGTCCATTAGGATTTGATTATGCTCTCTTGAAAATATGGGGGTGGAGACAGAGATCTTAATGTGCCAGGAGCATAAATGTTCAGATGATAATGTTTACCCTCAGGTTCTAGAGGAACTGAATACAGTTTTATAAGAAAATTAATTAAATGTTTAGATTCAGAATCAAAATGGGCACAGCTGAGGAAAAAACTCTTATTAGAATATTGAGTGGAAGGTTTCATTATTGATTGAGAAAATTTGTGCTGGTGTTTAATGTTATTTTAGAACTAGTCTACTCTTAATACTATGAACATGTTTTGTTATATAAGACATTATAGTTTTGCAGCAAAATTATTTTTCCCAGGTTCCTCTCAGGCAAATTATTTCTTTTTATATATTCAAATATGTTAAAGACAAGATCACACAGTGCCTAGTAATGGAGCACGTGGTTTTTGGTATGATGATCACGTGGATCTGTGGTTTTCTTGATACCGGCTAATGGCTGTTGGCTTACATCACCAGCATGTGTAAAAATCATGACTCTCCAGTGAATCAAAGAATGGAAGAAAGGTCTTGAATACATGCTTAGAATAATGTAGACCACTGCAATTTTATTTTATTTTGCTTTCTAACACACTTTTTCTGTCTGTATTAACAACACTTCTATGTACAGTGGGGTCTTGACTTAAGAACGGCTTGAGTTAAGAACATTTTGACTTAAGAACCACTCTCATAGGAAAATATTGACTTGACTTACATACTTAGATTTGAGTTAAGAACTAAAAAAAACCACGTGGGAGGCAGGGAAAGTGCAAAATTTGAACGTTCAGTTAACTGTTGGCCAGTGAAAAGGGTGCCTGTCTGCTTCCTGACTCCTCCCAGCGTTTAGAGAGTGGATTGGGAGACAGTCTTCGGACTGTGTGGTACTGTACTGCCTGGACTGTATTTTCCCTGCCTTCTCTGAACCTTTCTTGACCTAAGAAAAAAAGAGAAAAAAATATCCCCCTCTAGTGGTCGAAGGCGGAATAGCAGCTTCCCATTAGTTTCTATGGACAGAAAACAGCAGATACGGATCAAATGGTTTTCAATGCATTCCTATGGGAAATGCAGATTTGACTTGAGAACTTTTTGTCTTGAGAACCGCCTTCCAATACGGATTAAGTTGTCAAGTCAAGACCCCACTGTAACTACATTCTGTTCAGAAGCTTGGCTGAAGAAGCTGCTGGCTCTGCTCACTATATACTTTTGGTGCCTGGGGAAAAAAAAGCCAGTGGCTGTTCCCAGAGTGCAGAATGTCAGGTCCATTGCCTCCTGTCCTTCCACCAGCAGGCAAAAGACCTTCCTTTTCTGGATGCCTTTTAATTGATTTGGCCAAGTAAGTCTTATGGAATCTTTTTTTTCTCGTTCACTATTACATTGAACTGACTATGTTTTCCATTGTTTTTCAGCAGTTGTTTTTAATATGGTTATTTTATTGTTTCTAATATAATATTTCATTGTGTTCTTCATTATGTTAATTATGCTACTTGATTATAAACTGTATTGGTTTCTCTATGGAAAGGCAGCATTTTACACAAACAAAAACAATTAACATATTATGTGATGGTTTTTCACTAAATTGCCAATCTCTTATTTAATTTCTCCCCACTCCACTTTCCCCCTCCACTTCAAAAAGTCACAGGTAGAATGAAATATGAGTTTGTCAACAAACGAAGAAGATTTTTTAGGTAGCTTAAAGCAAGACACACATTCCTCTTGTCTATAGATAATATATTTATGTCATATTTCAAAAATTTTTCAGAAGGCAGGCGGATAAAGCAAACATTCTAAAAATGCAAGCACTTATAGGATTAAAGGCACAATTAAAATGCAGAGTTCATCCCTTAAAGTTAAGATATATACTCTCTTCTTTTTTGACTGTGCCTTTTGAGACTAAGCTACTATAATTTACAGTAAATTACACTTCCTAGAGGTTTGTAGGAGTGCAATGGTATGTTTTTAAATGATTTTCTGCTTTTGGCAAGTGGGCTTGCCAAAGGGATGAGAAGGGATGAGGGACACTTATAATCAGCAGTCCATGTTGCCGACCTCTGACTGCAAAGGTCACTGATACCTGAGTACTGGGATTCTGACCTGGAGAACATATTAGTTATTAAGAGAGCTTGGAAACATTGCTTTTTGTATTGGCTGGGGAATTCTGGAAGTTTTAGTCTAAAGAAGTTACATGCCCAATGTTTGTTTGCAGTGGTGCCTCGACTTACGACCATAATCTGTTCCAGAAGATGGGCGTAACTCAAAATGGTCGTAAGTCGAAGCACCATTTCCCATAGGAATACACTGAAATCCATTCTGGCCAGAAAAAAATACAAATAAATAAATAAATAAAACACTGCAAGTCCCATACGAACGCGCTGGGGCCGGAAAACAAACAAACACACACAAAAAGACAAAACCACAGCCACCCCCAGCGGAATGCTATGGGGCTGGGGGAAAAAACTCAATCCCCCCCACACACATAGCCAGCCCCAGCAGAACGCCATGGGACTGGGAAAAACACACACACACACCCCACACACAGCCAGCCCCAGCGGAATGCCATGGGGCTGGGGGAAAAACAAAGGCCCACAAACACAGCCAGCCCAAACACGATGGCACTGGGAAAAAACCACACCAAAACACAAAAAAAATCACAGCACAGAAACAGAACTCCCCCAAAACCCCAAACTCACCTTGCAAAACAAAGTAAATGTACTTACTCAGGAGCAGAAAGCAGCACCAGGCAGTCTGAAGCCTCTTCCGACCACTCACTCTAATCGTTGGGGTGAAAGAGCTATAAAGAAGCAGCCTCTTCGCCTACCAACAGTTAGCAAATTTGAATTCCCCGCCTTTTCCCCCTGCCTTTTTCCTGTCACAATTCGAAGCTCCGCCCGCAAGTCGAAGCAAAATTTTGCAGCCACAGCTGGTCGCAACTCAAAATGGTCGTAAGTCGGGACGTTT
This sequence comes from Pogona vitticeps, assembly GCF_051106095.1. NCBI lineage: Eukaryota > Metazoa > Chordata > Lepidosauria > Squamata > Agamidae > Pogona > Pogona vitticeps. The sequence continues at coordinate 56,452,783 of NC_135787.1, read as the reverse complement.
GTAAGTCCAAGTACCACTGTACTAATGTTACCTCCATAATGATTTGCTCTCCGTCTGGAATTATTCCTTCAGTTTGATAACTTTCCATGAAAGCTCTCAAGAATATACATAACACTATACTGTAACTAGACTTTTCCAGGGTTATAAATAATTGCTGAGATCTGTATCATAATTTCTGCCTTTAGAGACCACAGAGTTTATACCAACATAGAATTTCTCTTTAAATGTATAATCCACAGCTGCAGAAACAACCATTCTATGACCCTTGTCTGCCCTCCTAAGTATCATAGTGTTAGTTCTCTAGTGTTAGATGATCAATCTTCAGCTAAACTTAGTAAGTTAGAACCTGTGCCAGCAAATTTCACACAGGGAGGCTACTTGCCATCAGAAACCTTCACAGTTTCTCAATGAACTCTCTCAGGTAGTTCATGTTCCCCTTCTGTTTTACAGTTTGCATAGCCTGTACACAGAGATTCATGCCCTTATATGGGAAAGCATATATATTGTGCTGTCAAAATCACAGTAGCACTGTATTTTCTTTTCATCCAAACACATGTATGAAGTAGATATAGTCGCACTACCCAGTACTAAAGCATTTTAAAGCAATGATGCAAAGATTCCCATGCTATAACAACAACATCCAAGCTACAAAATAACAGACTCGTGCGTAAAATATATTATAGATCAGGAAGTGCCAAATAAATATAAAGGAAAAAAAACCTCCTGTATCTGTCTTTTCATTATGTGGCACCTAAACCAATCTTTGACACTGGATTCAGAGTTCCTTTATCAGCAGTCTTTAAATGATTGGTGATTTGAGATATCCAGTGCAGGATATCTGAAATACCACCTTCTCCCATACATGATTGCCTACTGAAATCCTATGTGATTGTAGTGAGCTAGATGGACCAATGATCCTGTTTTCCTAGGGTATAGTTATCTTATCCTGTTTTTTTCAGGATAAGATGTAAAACCATATTTTTAAAGTGAATTTACAAATCACTTTATAGAACATATTGCCCTCTTCATGTCCTGAATTATCTCCCATCATCTTCTGTCAGTGTATTGGTTGGCAGTGATGAGAGCTGCACTCTTAACATATATAGAGGGCACCAGGTTGGTAAAGGATGCTTTAAGGCCACAGAATACCTCCACTTTGCTAAAGCTAAGCAGGTATGGTCTGTCAAGATCTTGACCCCTTACTTATCCTAGTAGATCAGATTGAGATGTCCAGTGCAGCATCTAGTCTGGCTTTATGGGATCTGTTTCAGTTAGTAAGGCTTGAGAATGTTGACAAGGCATTTGCACATTTTAAAACAACTGCTCTTTTTTAGACCCTTCACCATCTTGGCTATTAAAATAGAGCAATGCCTGGCATCAATGGACTGGATGACAGCAAATACATTAAAACTGAATCTTGATAAGATGGCGATCTTACTGTTAGGAGGGTTGTTGAACTGGTTGGAGGTAAATTTACCTGGCATTGTTGGGGTTACACTCCCTCTGAAGGACAGGGTCTACAGCTTGGGTGTACTTTTAGACTCTACTCTCTATCGAGGCTGAAATATCTGCCATAGCCAAGAGTACCATTTATTAATTTTAGGTGATTGTCCAGGTATATCCTTACCTTGATAAGAAATACCTAAGAAGAGAGGTTCATGAATTGATAATCTCAAAAATAGACTATCATAATGCTCTCTATGTACAGCTGCTCTTGTAAAGCAGTACAGAAACATCAGCAGTTCCAAAATGTGGCAGCCAGACTGATTATCAGGACCAGCAAATTTAAAGATTCCTTCTTTATACCGTATTTTTCCATGTAACAATAATAATAAATGTTTATTACGGTCATTGACCAGCAAAAGTAAGATACATTTTTTAAATTAGGAGACATAAAAACAATATAAAAGCATTAAAAACACTAAAAACACCAAAGCACTAAAAGCATCTATATGCATCTTACTAGATATCTCCTACCTCCCTATCATAGGCCTTATCTATGGGCTATTACAGCTTGCATAGAATGCCAAATTTGTTGTTTTAAAGCTCATCCTAGCCCGTGTGATCATTAATTGGTGTACACCAATTTACAGATTCTATAGCTGCGCTTTAGGTGGAACCTTTCCTTCATGGATTTTTATTGCAGCAGCACAGAATTTAGCAACTTTTGTCAGCATATCTGAATTAAGCCCAATATATCTGCCAGGGCATCGCCCTGTCAGCAAAAGCTGTGTGTAGTGTGCCTCTGATCGTCCAGGAAATGCCCTTATGTAAGAGTCAACATGGACTTCTCGAATGTCAGAGTAAAAAGCACAGTGAAGTAACACATGGGAGATAGATTCAATCTCACCAGAGTTACAGGGGCATAAACGCTGAGTGTAAGGGGTGTTGTTATACTTCCCATCCTGGACTGCTGACGGAAGTGCATTGAAGCGGGCCAAAGTAAGAGCTTTGCATTGTTTAGGTGTTAAGGGTAAGTAGAGATATTTTGCTGGTTTGGGTGGAAGCAGTGTGTTGTCAAGTATAAACCTATTTCTGATAGTACCAAGGTCCTGCTGCCTTTCTGTCTCAATAATACGCTGCCTAAGTTTACTCTTGGCCTTAACGTACCCCATTTGTTGGATACTTTCTACCAAATAGCCATATCTGTTGATTTTATGGTATATTGCTCTCTTCCAAGGTGACTGATGATTATCCTGTAATACCAGTGAAGTCAGTCCAATTGGCTGAAAGGTTAGTTTTAGCCAAAAGTTAAAAATAGCTAGCCAAGCTCTGGCTTCAACCTTCAGGTAGCCCACTTCAAGCCTGAGGGCTGCATTGGATACCCCTCTTGGTACTTGTAATATAGCTCTCACAAATTTAGACTGAACTACTTCTAGCTGGGTAAACAAAGAATAGGGGCCCAATTGTGCTCCATACAAAAGCTGACTGAGGGATTTGGCCTGAAACAATCTTAGTGCTGCTGGGATGTACTGACCTCCCTTTGAATAGAAGAATTTTAGTATAGCAAGGCTAGATTTTTGTGCTGCTTGTACCACATTGTTAACATGGGCCTTGTGGTTTCCTTTATATTGGAGAACGACGCCCAAATATTTATAAGCCTTAATTTGTTCTATCTCATGCTCATCTATTAACCACTTATAGATCCTGGGCCTTTGAGCAAACACTAAAACTTTGGTCTTCGAGTAATTTATCTGTAGCATTTCCTCTTTACAGTATTGTGCAAGAGCGTGTAAAGCTCTCTTTAGTCCTATTGGTGTCTGTGAAATTAGGACTGCATCATCTGCGTATAACAGAAGTGATATATGTCTGTTGGCTAGTTTGGGGGGATGGAACTCTGGACGGCTGAATGCCGTTACCATTGAGTTGATATAGAAATTAAATAACATCGGAGCTAATATACCCCCTTGCTTCACACCATTATAGGTAGGAACTTTATCAGACAAGTGTCCTTCCTTGTTGCATCTAATTCTGAGTGTTGTATTTTCATGCAGCTAATACATAAGCAGCAGAAGACATCGATCTATTGTGGAGTACTCTAACTTACTCCAGAGCCTATCTCGTGAATTAAATCAAAAGCCGATCTAAGATCAATAAAAGCGGCAAATAGGGACCCTTGGGGCTTCTTAGTGTACTTATTGACTAGATGCCTTAGAATAAGGGCATGATCCTGTGTAGATCTACCAGATCTAAATCCAGCTTGTTCATCTGCCAAAATACTCTCAGAGTCCATCCAATCTATCAATTTCCATGATAAATGTCTGGCATAAAGCTTACTAATTATGGGTTGTAAACTGATTGGCCTATAATTAGCTGGTTTGTCTTTTTTACCTTTTTTATAAATGGGGACAATAATGGCTGTGCCCCATTGTATAAGACACCCCATGTATAAAATGCCCCCCACTTTTCTAAATCAAAATTTCTTTCTTTGCAAGAAAGTGGAGGGGGAAAGCAGGAACTTTCCCCGTCCACTTTCTTGCAAAGATTTTCATTGCAAAAAGCAGCTTTCCACCTCCAGGTTTAGAATTTATTTTTTTATTATGATCAGGTGACCAGCCCAAGAAACATATCCATGGCTAAAACATGCAAAATACAGTTCAAAAATATACGAACAACTCACAAAACATACCATGTGGCCAAAATACACAAAATGCAGTTCAAAAGTGTATAGCCAATCCATAAAACACACTACATGGTCACTGATTGTAAAACACTGGGAGAACAAAACACAGCACCTATACAGCTATCCCCCGAGTCATTGCCCCTTCAGTTGGGACCATAACACCTCTCCATGCTAGACAATAAACCACCCCCATACCAAAACCAGTCAACCCGTGAGCTCAGGAGACTAGAAGGGAGTGCTGTCACCTCCAGGTTTTGCAAAGAAAATGTAGGGGGAAAGAGATGTATGCTTTCCCCTACATTTTCATTGCAAACGTTTTTGGCCTGTTCTGGTCTGAGGTAAATCTGCCCAAGTTGATCCTGACCCTTAGTGTGAAATGGGCAGGTCATCCTAACTGCCAGATTAGATGACTGTGTGCTTATGTTATCTGTACAACTGCACTCAAATGCGCTATCCAAAATATTCATCCCATTTGTAGGCAGACCAATTAGGATAACCATTCATTTGAATTTTTCCAGGAAAAGGAGTTCTCCAGTAATTTCTAAGAGATGGGACTGTCTGTTAACAGGGATTGAAACACAGCTTAGTTCCCCCCCCCCCAAAAAAAGGCTTTTTGTTTTTCACACTGTTACCATAGTAACAGCAACTCTACTGATGAACTGGCCCCATTTTGCTTCTTCCACAACTCCATCTACCTCATATCATTGTAGGTTATTTAATGCTGGCAAAGAGGCAGCTCCCCCCTCCCACCAAATAGTAGGGAAATTTAGAAAATGTTCTGCAAAATGACCTTTCTCCAAGGCATTCAGAAAGTGACTAGATAGAAGGTTGTTTTAGACTGATGTTTTCTATACTGCAGCTTTACACTTTGTATCAGATAAAATCATTGGTGTCCTTTGTACAGGAAATGTTGATTACTCCAAAAAGGTACACTGCCACTGCCTACATAGCAGGGCGTAAATATACAGTAGATACATTTCTCCTCATAGTACCTCACACCTTCTCTGCCATTATCTTTGCCAACACCCTTTATTTGTTCAGTTTATGACGTAACCTAGTGCTGAACTGACTCTTTTTGTCTACTAGCTGAAGTTCTTTTCTGCTTCCTTGGATCTCCCTGTACACAAGTGTGTATGTATATCTATTCCAAAAAGGAAAGA